>NW_028301046.1:5751785-6054642 GCF_049000335.1 Polistes dominula | reverse complement strand
TAGATTGAATGTTATAAGTATTCGATGATTTATAAATGTATGAAAAAAAAGAGAGATAGATGAGAATAAAAAGGGATCGACAGAAAGAAGAGAAAGAGAAAGGGAATTAGTGTGTCATCGAAGGAAATAACGTGCAATTTTCGTCCTATTTCCGTCCGATGCGGGCTCTCCTCCATTCTCGAAATATGGAAATCCCAAGGACGAGCTCTTTATTATTCCGTCTCTTAGGTTGATCGATATAGTGGAATCCAAGGAATTATTGGTAAGTAAAAAATGAGCCTGGGTTATAGAGAGAGAAAACACACCCACACATTCACATACAGAGATCTCGAACACATAGAAAGAGAAAGAGACAAGAATTGTAAGAGGAAGCGTTGAAAATTTCTAAAGCATAAATTCGGAATCACGGTTAGGAGGACAATCGTAATGGAAATGGAAGAAGAAAAAGCATAGCTGGATTGTTTCCAGGCTATTTTATTATACGTTCCTATGTTTTTTTTGCTTTTATTTTGCGACGAGTCTCGCAAGATATCAGAAAAATTTTCTTAACCTCGAAATTTCATCTTCATATTCTTCTTCTTTTTATTTTTATTTTTTTCTTCTTCTTTAGCAACGATGAAATGTTTACACAGTTTAAAATAATCTTTTCTTTTTTCATAGAAATATGGAAAAGTACGTGAATTTTTTGAAATATTATCTTTTTTATTTGATGGTATGTGTGTATGTGTATATATGTGTAATCTATCCATGTACATTTTTTTCTTTTACATTTCTTTTGTTCTATTCGAATATTACACCAAATATTTTCTAATCCATAAGGCTATTCAAGATAGATGGAAAATATATCTTTAAAACAATGGATACCCCTCTCTCTGTTCTTCTCCCTCTTTTTCTCTTTTTTTTTTATATCTTCTATATCTAACATTCCCTTTTTTCCATATATCACAGAGTTTCTCTTTTTACTCTCCAAAAAAAAAAGAAAAGAAAGCAAACTGAACGATGCAGAGAAATACTGACTGAGCGAGTGAGGTACGACGCCACCGGTGTTTTCCATTTCTCTGAGAGAGAAAAATCCTTGCATTGTTCTTTTCTTTTTCCTCTTCGGAAAGAAAAATGTATCAAAAAGACGAACGTTTACACTCTTTCTACGTGGTTTTCTTCGTGATTTTTCTCTACTTTTCTGTATGTATACATATATATGTGTATGTGTGTGTGTGTTTCTTATCTATATTGTATTTCTCTTGTATTTCTAAAGAAAATGTTAGTATTGTGTATTAGACGAAAAAAAAAAGAAAAATTCTTGAATAAACCTGATAGAAAATTCATTATATTTTTCTATACACGTCGAACCTTCGAAAAATTTATCAAACATTGTGATACAATAAATTTAATAATTTATTATTTAATTTATAGAGATAAAAATGATAAAAAGAATTTTCATGAAAATTGTCGTAGGAGAAGATAAGAAATCTTTCGTTTTAATGATTTTTTATTTTTTATTTTTTCTAAAGAAAAAAAAGAAAGATCATTTTTATTATCTACGCAAAATCCTTAGGCACACAACAAGCTTTCCTTTTTTCTTTTTTTTTTGTATTCTTTCATTTTTCTTGATATTCTTTATCTCTTTTATTTCCCTTTTTTCTTTCTCTTCTTTTCTGATCTACTTAAAAAGGGTCACCGTATATGATGAACAAAACGAAGAAGGTTTTGCTTAATCAGCTCTCCTCTTCCACCCTAACCACCATCCTCTTCAATTCTTCTACACCTCGGCATCCTCGAAGGAGGAACTTTTCAATAAGTTTCCTTTTCTTGTTGTAGTTTTTAAAGATTCAAGAGAAAAATGAATATAACGAGAGAACAAACAAAAAAGTATAAAAAAAGATCGAAAAATAATACGATAAAAAGAAAATTTCTATACTTTTTCGTATCTCGACGAACACCCAAAATCATAATCTATAAAGTTTGCGTTAATAATATCCAGAGAAGAAAAGAAAAAGAAAAAGAAAAAAAAGAAGGGAAGGTAGAAAAAAAATTGAATAAAAAAAGTCGACGAAGTTAAGTAAAACGAGAAGAAGTAGTCTAAAAATTAACGGAATCGCTGCAACGTTACCTGGGTTATACCCTACCGGGAAAAACGTAATTTTAGGATCAATATCATGCTTTATGCAACGGGCAAACATTCATAGCTATCATCCTGACAACAGTTACGAATATACCGGAAGTAAAAAACAAAAATTCGGTTTTGGAAATTAACAGGTTTCATTTAGTCAGAAATTAAGATTGAATTTTATTTGATTTATCAGATTAGATTAACCAAAGTTTATATTTCTTTTTTCATTTTATTTTTCATCGTAAATGGCTCGATATATATATTCGAATAGTTAGCTTCGTGAAATGCATCCTTCGAGAACGCGTATATAAATCTAAATAGACAAGTATACATATACTTATGTAAGACGTTGGAAAAGTTCGTAGTTGTCGGTCAGTCAACCTGATACGACGTTTAAAAAATTCAACACCGACACGTCGATAACGATCGACGACCTATGCCCAGGGTTATAGATGACCCTAGTCTTGAAAGACAACCCTCGTTCAGCAAAAAAAAACCTTATATCAGTCTTCGCTTTGCCACTATCCTCATCTTTCTTCTTTTTTTCTTCTCTTTTTCATTAATAAGAAAACAAAAAGAAAACAACTTCAATCCTTTTATTTCTTTCATCGTACTTATTCAATTTTATTTTTAAATATTAAATAAAGATTTTTTACGAAAGTATCTCTTTTCGTTTTAACCGATGAAAAAATTATATTGTCCTGCTTATTTTCGTTTTCCTGTCACGTTTCTTTTCGTGCTTGTGTGTTATGTTTCTTCAATGTTAACGATTCCCCATGGGGATCTCTAGGAACACTGTTACCACCGATATTTTCCCCCTTACGTCTACGAGGCTACTCGCAGTATGCACTCGGTGCAATGACTTTCGAACACGCGAGTAAAATTATTACCACGGGATAACGTTAATAGACCTTTCGCGATATAAATTGAACTTACATGACCTCTTCCTTACGTTTAAATTGTTTCTTTTTATTTTTATTTTTTTTAGCTAATAAATGTTTATTAATTTTTTCCCGGTATCGTACATACGTTTACTTAATTATTCCGTTTAGTTTTATTTGAAATTCAATGAAAATAATACAAACAATACTCGCGAATACTTTGAACGACTTTTTGGTTATTTCGTTATTTAAGATTAAATTTTTCTTAGGTATCGTTTAAAAAGAAAAAGAAAATGGTATAATATTGGATAAAATGTAGAAAAAGTGTAATTCTGTCGTATTTCTTCTCAAATTAATTAGAAAAAACATGCAGAAAAGATCGTTTTCGAATTTTCATAACAAAATGGATTGCGAAGAAAATAATGACTTTTTCAAGCAATTATAGTTTTTTAATTGATATCTGTATTATTATAATGTATTATACATAAAAAATGTCCAAGTAAAAATAGTCCATCTGAATTATTATGACATCTAATTATCTTTCATAAAGACAACACCGAGACAGGTTAATTTTATTTTTCAATGCAGTACAATTTATTTGCATATCATTTGAAAGGGTCTTTTAATTTTCCTTACAATGATGCAATTTATTTTTAATATGAATAAATAATTTCAAAGAAAGTATTACATTTAGAAGTTTCAAATAAGATAAAATATAAATTCAATCGTGAAAAGAACTTGGAAATTCGTTAAATATTGAAAATGTGTACACGCTGATTTTTATGCAAATTTAATTTAGAAATTATTCATTTATAAATATAAAAATGATAACAACAATTTGTGTGTCCCTGGAAAACAAAATAAAACTGTCAGAAGAACGTTGATGATTTTTATTTTCTTGCATAGAATACGCCAAACAACGTTTGATTGGAAAATCCTCAGACACCTTATATGGTATATCCGGTATAATAAATGTAGTTAGGGATACGTATATCAAATGAGTACCCTTGCAACCGTACGATAAAATAACACGCAGGGCTGAACTCCTATACTCTATCGAATGGTACCTTCAACGATAACGATTAGCAACACCACCACCCCACATCACCCCTCATACTACAACAAACTACCACTTCCATCATCGTAAAACTTTTGCATGTGAACATGAGAATGTGTGGTTTGAGTTTTAACCCGAACCAATAAGGCGCGGCTATCTTTTAAGGAAAGTCTATCGTTTCTAGGAAACACGATAATATTAGAAATCAAAGCTACTTGTATAATTCTCCATGAAAATAATTCTCTCATCGTAATATATTCGATATACTTCGTATTTGCATGCCAATGATTTTCTAAATAAAAAAGTAAATATATATTATTTATTCAAATGAAAAGCAAACGAATCTTCTGATAAAAACGGAAAATAATTCAGGATTCATTTTGATAATTACTTGGAAACTATAAACACGCGGCATTTTTATTGATACACAAATCTTTTTAATCGCATAAAATTAATGAACGTTTACGATTTACTTTGACCTTGCCTCTCAGCAATACTATATTTTTAGATGTTTTTCCATAATGATATTATATATATACAGTGTAGGTGTATAATAGCTATTCTAATATATGTAGAGTGCATTAGAGTATTAAAATAATTATTATTTAATCCAAAGAAATGTCTATTGTTGTCTAAAAGCTTAGAGTATATGATCTATGTACCTTCCTCTACGAAATTCACCTTCAGATTAGCACGTTGTCCTCTATCAAAATTCTTTTATTAAATGTTATTTATATGACTTTTCGAACGATGAGCATGTGTGAAACGGTAATGCTATTCCTAATAAAAAGAATGTTCTTATTTTGAAAGTCATATAAATAATATTTAATAAAAGAATTTTGATAAAAGACAACGTGCCAGTCTGAAGGTGAATTTCGAGGAAGACGGTACTCCGATCATATATTTGATGTTTTCAAGTAACAATACACATTCCTTTCGATTAATTAACAATTATTTTAATATTCTAATGCACACTTGTTATATTAGAATAGTTATTATACACAAGTTATATACGGGGTGTTAAAAAAACTGTTCACAATATTTCTAATGTTACTAATACATTTTCGATGTTTACAGAAGTTTTTCACGTGTTCACTTTCCATTTCTTCACACACTTGACATCTTCTTTTTACAAAGTCGCGAACTTCTTTGAAAATTGTACATTTCTTTCGCTGACATTTTCAGGATACTTTGTAACTGTGTAATATCTACAATCGTCGATCCACAACCGACTATTTCTTAATAAAATCTACTATCGGTACTTGAATAAGAACATTTAAAACGCGTTTTAAAAACACTAAAGTTTATATCGCATGCAATGGAAACAAGTAAGTCAATTATAATACTAGCAAACAAAATTGCTTATAACTCAAAAATGGTTGACTTTCCCACATGTGTTTTCTAAAACTTTTTTGCTCACAATCAATACAGTGTATTTTATATACTATATTATTATTGAATGTTATTTTTCGAACACCTTGTATATCGATTGAAATGAAAAATGAAAAAAAAACATATAGAAAAAAAGCTATTAGAAATGTTTCATTATACAATAGTTTTCTCATTGAACGTTAATTTGCAACGAACGAACGGACCCAAAAGAATCCCCGATGTCTGCCCAACCACTCTCGAATCGCAGAACTCTTATCAAGAATTCGATCCGAGTGCATCGAACTCGGAAACCACAGAAATAGAAAACGAACTACGAAATGTCCATTCCCTCTACACAACTGTATAACCTCTTATCGATCGTTCTTTGTTCTCCCTTTTGCGCGGAAGTTACGATTGCGATTTTGTTCTCGAAGTCAACGCTTTTCTCTCTCAAAAGCTTTTTCTTTAAATCTTTCGGAAAAAGTTAGTAACATCGGATATCCATAATATAATTTTCTTTGTTAGTATGTTAAATAATTATTTATTCGAGAAAATAAATGTTAGATAAATGATTATTAACTAATAAAATATATAAGTAAAATTCTACTAGGGTAATATTGAACTCGGTAATACCGAACGGGAAAAGACCACTAGGTAGACCGAGACGTAGATGGGAGGATAATATTAGAAGGGACCTAAAAGAAATAGGATACGAAGACCGCGAATGGAAGGATCGCGCTCAGGGACGGAACAATGGCGGGATTTGGTATTTGCGGCAATGAACTTTCGAGTTTCTAACGCCAATTAATAATAATAATATAAGTAAAATATTTTAATAAATCAATAGCAAAGAAAAACAAGAATGCTAAAAATTTAATTCAAAAAGACACCTTAGATCTTTGAAGAAGTTCCATCTAAATTGTAATAAATTGAAAAAAAATATAAATATAAAAAGAAGTTGCGATAATCATCGAATTGAATTTTGCAACTTAATATAAATAGTATATAAGTGTAAAAAGAATAAGAAGAAAAAAAATCGTTTAATATTTGTAAATACTGTCTAAATTTTCGTCAAAAATGAAATGATAAAATAAAAAACAAAGAATATAAAATAACGAATACGTTCATTGATCAAATACTGCGTATGACACGTACTCGTATACGTGGTGTATATATATACATATATCAAATATACATTTTAAAAGGCCATGGAACTCGGCAATGACGTTTCTTTCAAAGCTGACGCGTTAGGATTTCTGACGTCACATCATTATTTTCAGAGAATACCATTCTCTAACATATGCTGCAACCTCACACAACCCTTTACGTACAACATCCTGAATTCTTATACGTACGTGTAAATATATCTGTGCGTTTATGTATGATATGCATATGTGTGTGTGTGTGTGTGTGTATGAGTGGGTGGTTGAATCTATGTGAGGGGTAACGCCTGAGGCATTAACGCCTCATTAATGTTTCTCGCAAATGACGCGATTCTCTGTCACGTGCCACCACTCGTCATTTTTCACTAGCCTTGTTTTTTTATTCTTATTATCATTTTTATCTTCTCAACGAATCCGACGTAGAACGCACTTTTTTTTCTCTCTTTTTCTCTTTTGTTGTTGTTGTTGATTTTTTTTCTTTTAACTTTCTTTCAGAAACCATGATTTTTTCTTCTTTGAACGTTCCAGCATTATTAACACGTCGACTGTTGAAGTAATCTAGCATAACAGATCGATATATTTATCTAATATCTTTCATAACTTTTTTTTTTAGACATGAGATACTAGAAAATTTATTTCTTATCTTTTTTATTTTTTTTTTTCAATAAATCTTATTAGATATATTTTGTTAAGAATTTTGTTAAATATAATCTGTTCTATTGGAAAAATAATCGTGTCACTTTACTACAATATTTAACGTACATTAATTATTCGTCTTTATCTAATATCTTATCTTACTAGGTAATCAAAAGTATTAGTTTTGTAAAGGATATGAAAAAAAATATCTTAAAAACGTTTCAAATTGAGTAATTATTCATCGGATTTGATTTCTATCTAAAAACCAAGGCTTCACAAAACTTTTCCACTCAACGATACTTTTTAAACCGAGTAAATATTTTCATAAAATTTTCCATTTACTTTTGTTAAGAAATTTCTCTATTACCTCTTATACGAGGCCGTAAATTATACTTCGAGAAACCCTGATCTAGGTAAAATATATAGAACTATGAACCTCTCACAAATCTCTGTTTGCCACTTCGATTAAAATAATAGTCGTAGAATTGTAATAAACTCCCTGGTGCAAGCAAGCTTTTAAAGTCCAAATCAAAGTCAAACAATTTTAAAAACAATACTTTAAAGTAGACATCGAAGTTTCTGGAATTATGCCGAGTTTCGAGGAGATTTTTCCAAAGAAACAAGGTAAAGAGAGGAGTAATAGAGAAGAATCGAAGATGTAAAAACATTGAAAAATGGTAGTAGAATATAACAGAGAGAAGTAATATGTCTGTAAGTGTGTCTATATGTATGTGTATGAGAGAGAGAGAGAGAGAGAGAGAGAGAGAGAAAGAGAAAGAAAGAAAGAGAAAGAAAGAAAGAATGAACATGCAATTTCGAATTTACTCGAAATTACTGTTCCTAGAGATCTCCTATCCTACAGGAATATAATTGTCCTTTTTGTTTCATTCCCTTTTTATTTCTTTTTTCTTTTTTTTTTGTTTCCTTTTATTCCTTTCATTTTGTACCACGGATCGGAGGAGTTCTCATCGAGAAGACAATGGTGACACGAATCCATTGAAATAAATCTACCATCGAGGGATGCTGAAGTTGAAACGATGTTTTTCCCTTAACGTAAATGTATGCAAATGCGTTTATACGTGCCTTATTAGGGAAACCCCACACATTATTTTTTCCTTTTTATATAGCAACACTTGCTCAGAGTATCACGATAAGGGGGAAAAAGGAAATTTCAATAAACGACTCTTCTTCAAGACGACGTTATGTGTCGCGTGATAGTATCAAGAAAGTATAGTAACTGGTTGTCCCGTTTTCAAGATGTTCTGTTACTTTGCGAACTAGTCACAACAAAATAAAAATGTATTACTCATTTTTCTCGTGACATTATTTTTCTATCGATTAGATATATTTATTTACGAATAAATAAATGTTTTATATTTTTTTAGATACAATAAAACAATAAATTATTGAGTAGAAAATGTCGATTAAAATTTAAGACGAATTAGAAACCTACCGATATTTCATATACGGGTGATTCTCAGATAACTGTGATTTTTTATGTCTAGTACTTTATTTATCATTCAACATATTTTTTTTTTATCAAAAAATTATAAAATTCCTAAATTTGATAGTATTCTACCGTCGACAATGACTATTGAAGCATAAGTAGTCATGGATCATAAATAACTTACAGAAATACACCGAAAATGTCAGTATCGTGGTATGTCCGATTCTCGTTTCTCAAACTTAATGTATAAATTTCTATAAAGATTTGCTTAATAATTTAAAGTTTAACTTTTATAACTAAAATCTAATATATATTCCATCAAATTATGCTGCAATTATACCAAAATATTGATTGGCAGAAAAGAATAATTGTCATTGATTTATGTCCTAAAATTTTATTGAATTTTTAAATTTAAAATATTTGCCACCTAAACGCCATCTTCCATTCAGTTTCGTTCGCTCTCTTTGGCGGTATTTTAAAGAAGGACTATTTGTGTATAGTTTACAGCTGTATGTTTATTTATTGCCCTGATATTTTGACAGAAATAATTTGTTTTGTTTTGAAAAAGGTAAGTCATAAAATTACATGTCAGTACCATGATATTGAAATTTACACATATTAATACAATATTTAGATTAACTATTCAGAATATATATTTAATTTTACGTCATTTTAATTATGTACAAAAAATAAGGTTAGATTAATTATAAATTCAAATGTCAGTACCGTGGATGTCAGTACCATGGTAAAAATAACAAATAATTTTCAAATTCATATTTCCTTAATGTTTTAATTTATTATTATCTTCAGTTGTTCTAGTTTTATGAAAAATGGCTCTAATACTCCGAATAAGACTTAAAAATATACCTGGGCTCCAAAACTTGTGTAATAATAAACCATTTACAATAAGTAAAAAACGTGTATTGATACAGAAGAAAAAAATTACTAAAGTTCAGCAAGATGAAAAATTAAAAAAAAAAAAGAGAAGCAGAAAGGTTACGGCGGCAGAAAATTAAAGAAGATCCAAAAACTTATAACAATTATTGTCAAAAAGAACGAGAGAGATACGTACAGTGGAAATTTGATAATAAATTAAAATCAATTGACCAGTTGACAAAACGTGAAAAACGATGTCGGCGAAAATTACAAAATATGTGACAAAAATCATAACGGCTCAAGAAAAAAGAACTCCAAATCAATGCTCCGGACGAAAACAACAACGAGATGAATGACAACAACAATGACATTAATAAAAATATCTCTAAACGAGCTTCGGTGGGTAAGAAACGAATTAAAAGAAAAATACACCATATCAATACACTTGGAGTAGGGAAAACCCTGGCCTAATACTATTCAACTCATTAAGTTGTCTCAATTGTCAACCTGGCATAATATGTGAACATTTCTCGATGGGACAAATAAACTACAGTGATAATCGCTTGCCATTACCTTCTGCAAAGGCACAGAAAGTGTTGAAAAGACCTCAGAAAGACCCCGTAGTCAGGATTGAAATCAAAAAACCAAAAGTTATTCCAAACTTTTCGACGAAGTTTAAGAAATAAGGAATAATTCACTAAGTATTTTGATAAAAAATTATATTATAGATTAATATTTAATTATATAAAAATTGTTTTTTTACATTTATAATTGTTGAAAATTTCATTTATTAACTCATTTTAAACCTAGTTACATTCAAAGATTACTATAAAAATTATTATTCTAATTCTATCATTAATAAATTTTAAACATTGTTAAAATCAAGAAAGAAACTACCAAAAAAGTCTTTGTATCAATATCATAGTATTATAATTTATCATTCGTTTTATTATTTTAAGATTTTAAAAAGATTTAGACTTTGAATATTTCATTTATTTGTCAGTACCGTGGCATTGAAATTTTCAATTTTTATCCTAGTTTTTTGTCTATTAAAGTTGTAGTAGAACTGCATTACAGGCTTAATTCTGAGCATAATTGGGGAACAATGGTACCCAAGACATAAGTTATAAAGCATTTTTAATTTTTAAACATTTTGAGTTGTAAAAATCACAGTTATCTGAGAATCACCCATATACCTATTCGTATCGCGAATGATCAAATGATTGATTAAAAAAGAAACCATATATCTTAATATAAAATGAGATTTTAGCCAATTGAATAATAAACAATATATTTTCTTTTATTTAAAAACAAATAATCTACATTTTATACGATTTTTTCAAATTACAAGGACCCCGATCACTTGACTTCCTTGATAAGTTTAACGTTAATTACATTTTTTTTTAATTTTTTTTTATTTTTCTTTGCCACGATTACTTTGCCACAATAATTTGTTTCCTTTCTGTATCATAAAAAAAAATATAGAAAAAAAATTTCGATCCAAATAAAAATGTCGGAAATCCAATAATTCATCTCGTTGATTTATATTCGAAATGTACTTCCTTTTTCATTTCAACGTCGAAAATGGTTTTCTTTTTTTGCTATCGTATGACAGAAAAGAAAAACCGTAAGATTTATATGATCACGTAGGAAATATTTCAAAGGTTTTTCCAACCCCTCTCTTCCTTCCAACCAATACGTCTGACGTATTCAAAATGTTCGATATACGTAGCGATCCGAATTATCGAACATGCTTGGAAACTGTGTTAACTCTGTGGAATTCGCTTCGGTTAAGTGCAAGCTCTTCCATCGTCCGAGCTTTAGGTTACTAACGTGGAAGATCAAGGATTATCAAACGTCACACGAGATGACATAACTTCGATCTCTTCGTTGTTAATAAAAGCTAATCATTCTCACGTTGATTAACTCTGCAATTCCAATTCGCATAGGCCACCATTGTGATCTTTCTCTCTATAAACTCTTCTGCAAAATTTTATTTACTTGTCTTTTGACATAGATACAAATCGATAAAATAAATTTATCCTTGCGAACAGTAAATTTTCATAGCGTAACTATCACACATAAGCAAATTATATTATTATATTATTAATGTTAATAATTTAATTTTAGATTTTTATATTCGTTCAATAATATAAACATTCAGTTTATAGCTGAATATCGTGGATCGTTTAAAATTTCTGTTGATTTTTAAATATGTAAAATCATCTTTTATATAACAGATTGAAAAATACGAAATTACTTTTAGAACATATTAATAATTAAAATACAAGAGTATCACGTTACATGTATAATATTCTTTTATAAAAGACAGGAAGAAGAAGAAGAAGAAGAAAAAAAACGTTAGGTTATGGAAGGTTAAAACATACATAGTAGACCAGTTAAGGGATGACGTAAATATACGTTCCTATTGCTCAAAGGTTTAAAAAGGAGTAAACGTCAGCGAATATTCCGGAAAAAAGGTAGAATATACTTGAAAGACAATTTGACTTTTAAAATATCTCCGTAGTGTCTCGCATGAGACGCGTTTTCAAGTTTATTGATAAACGACGAATCAGCAGTATGTGTCTCCTATATGCAACGCATGCAATCTAGTGCAGTGTTCTATGCAGTTTCTCGATAATGGTGTATAACAAGGCTTCTGAATTACCTGTCCTTGTCAAATAACACTTCTTCTAAATAATATCTACAAAAAAATTTACAATTACCTGCATAAAATAGAACGGCGAAAAAAATGTTTAATATAACGAGAGAAAATATAAATTATTATTAATTGTCACAAGTTTATCGTCAATTTTGTCAAAATAAAAGAAAAAGAATATATATAATATATTTATAAGTTATTTTTCATTTATATTTAAGTTATTTTTCAAATTTCACGTTATTTTCGATGACGTAGATTCATCTTTCGGACAAATATTGGAACAGAAAACAGGATAAGCGATTTTGATGAAAGATGAATTTAAATATCACAGACACTAAATAATTGTTACGTATAATAATTTATTAAGGATAATAGCACCTTACTAACGGTGAATGCTGTCGTCTTTGATTATCAGTTCTACGAAGCATAACGAAGCATCTATCTTCCCCACTTAATAGAATGACGTAGTTCTTTTAAGACGAAAGCTCATGCGTTTAACGATCGAAATGGATTATCAGCAAAACCTCCGATATCGTATATCGGTACGACCTTCTTCAAACCTATTATTTCTACGAAACGTCCAACTCGTTTAACTTTCTTCATACTGCATTTGACGAAGGACCAATATCATTATCCAAGTTTAATTAGTAAACGATTCAAGTGAAAGTACGTGTTGGTGCTTTTAATTCTTATCGAATTCAGTTCGAAGAAATCTTTTATAGGTAGAAATTTGTTTAAATAATGAATTGTTCGAATAAATCACCGTTCTCTCTCTTTCTCTTTCTCTCTCTCTCTCTCTCTCTCTCTCTCTCTCTCTCTCTCTCTGGTAGAAAAAAAAGAAGTGAAGAAAAAAGCTATTAAACACTATCTTCTGTGCTTTCACGAGAACTGAAAAATATCTATCCGTTTAACACGTAGAAAGTCGTAAGATAAATAAATTGGCGATTGTTGTCTTTCCTTTTTATTTTTATTCTTTTTTTTTTTTTTTTAATAAAAATAGTAGATCGAAATACAATAAATGTACAACAGTAGACCTTGGTTAACCAACGTGATCGGATAACAAACTATAAGAATAAATCTAAGTTAGACGAATAATCGAGATCAGTATGCTGGTGTTTCTTGTATGCAAAATCAAATTGTCTTTCTCGTTTCTCACGGAACTCACGCAATCGGAAGTAAGAAAGGGAATAGGGTTGAGAGTTGCATCGATCGCAAAGCATTTCTGCTGGGTTCACGCGCATTATAGTGGCTTGTGCGATAGCTCTTAATGGTATTATATCAAGCTCTAATACAAAACGGCTTTTGGGGTCGTTGGCCAGACGAGTTGGGTCTATATTATTTAATCGTGAGACGTTTTAGTCACGTTTCGTCACGTAATTGACATTTGTACGAGTAAAAATATAAACTTTTAAACGTTTAAAAATAATCTTAACGATGTTAATATTTAATTTATTTGCAAAAAAAAAAATTGCAACGATCAGCGAGGATAAAGTGAAAAAAGGAAATTTATTTTAACTACTCGTATATTTCAATCCTTTGCACTCGAAATTTCTTTTTCATTCATACTACCAGCAACTCAAAACAATTTCAATAGAAAAATTATATTCAAATATTATAAATAAATGATATATGCGTATTAAAAAAAAAGTCATAGTTTATATGTTGTCAACTAAATTGAATTTTTCTTTTTTTTCATTTTTTGTATTTATTGTCTTCATTGTCTCCCCGGAGTACAAAAGGTTAATATTGCATTTGTTATAATTGAATAAGAAAATTCTGGACATTATAATTAGCTCATCTCAATTTTGACATTTTATCGTAAATTAAAAAATAAAAACAAATTGTTCTATACAAAGAAATATTTATAAAAAAAAAGAGATTTTATCCTCTTCAAGAAGAAGTCATCCTCTTTCCCAATCTTAAAAGATGTACAAAGATTAACTGGATCTGTGAGAGTTACGGTAGCATTATAAAGAAGCGTGATATTAATCGGTGTATATTAATCGAAGGGAAAGGGTAATTCGATGAAGATATATCAGCAGCACGTTTTATCCTTCTTGTCTCACGTGTCTGCTCGAAGATTTGGCAGACGATAGGCTGTAAGTATAAAAAGAGAGAAGGAGAGAGAATGAAAGTGTCGGATATCTCCAAGCGATTATCTCTAAGTAGTCTCGAAAGGTAATTCGATTTTTTCATCTTTTTTCTTTTATTTTTATTTTATTCTATTTCCTCCCCTCTTTCCTCTTTTTTATTCCTTCGAAAGACGAAACCCCCTCGAAGTCAGAGGGGTAAACGAATGGCGACGGCTCTTGGTAAGTTGCACGTGCCACCCTGATCGGAATCTTAACGTGACGCTAGCGTGAGCCTTATCTTCTTCAACAAAACTGGTCGCCTCGAGCACCCAACGAGCCTCTCTGAACTTGTTTGGAATAAGAAAAAGAAAAAGAGAGAGAGAAAGAGAGAAGCTTTATTTCACATGGACTTTTACACATTCATACTAAGGTTGAGGCTAACCATCTCGTTACAATATTTCAATCTTCAAGGCCCTTTTCTATAACGTTAATCACACGCAACGGTACCTGTATCGCGGAAATTCAAGTACATAATTGTCCTACGTATATTACGTGTGATACACTGAAATATACCAAACTCATATAGAGATAACAATGTAACTACATTTGTTTAAGTTATAATATTCGTTCGATGTAATAAATTAATATTATTATTATAAATAAAAAGAAATTATTAATAAATTTGTGGGTGTACATGTTCACTGAAAATCAAATTGTTGTCCAAGGTACTTTCGTCGATACGATGAGTTTTATCGAAACAGTTGTTTAAAGTATAGAAAAGAAGAAGAGTATTTGAAGTAACCACGATTGAAAACTAAGTTTATTGGAATTGGAATAAAATAAGAGAAAATGATGTGCAATTGGAGAGAGAGATAGAAAGGGAGTGCAGAAACGATGCAAGTTTCTTAGTGATTTACAATGTTCTCTATACTCTTTCTATCTTTTTCAAGGAACTGTATCGTTTCGTAAGAGAGATAACGGAATCGTCGAGTTCACGGAAGCTGATAATAAATCGAGAAAAAGAGAGTTTAAATGTACCAATACCCTCTTCCTGGTACGAGGATGAGTCCTACATTCGTTACTTGCTCCACGAAAACTGCAGTTGAAGAATTTGAAAAATGTGTGTTAAGGGATAGGGTGGAGAATGACTTACTTGGCAAAAGTATTTTCTACTTATACTTCTACCTTTTTTTTTGCCAAAATCCTTCATCACAAGGTTGACCCAATACTTGTCGCAATGTTATCCCCTTCTTCAAATGTGACCTTGGAAAAAAAACAGTCCTTTCGATTTTTTAAATGACTCGGCTTATCTTTTTTAAATGATCTTTCTCTCTCTTTCTTATCCTCAGACCAAATTGAAAGAATTTATGATTCCTATTTGACTCTATGTTCCCAATTAGACATGAGAATATTTTTCTCGAGTTGATATTTTGAAAAAATAAAAAAAGAAAAAACAAATATTTTTCTCTCTAATTCTCTTTTTTTAAGGAGATGTTTAAAAAAAAATTATTAATTAACAACACATCAACGGAAATGGTAAAAATAAGATGATCGATAATCACTGAAACCCCTTAAAACGTTTTCCCAATAGTGAATATTCGAAAGTAACATTCGTTCATCTTCCTTCCTCCTTCCTCTTTCTCTTTCTTTCTCTATCTATACTCGAACTCTCATGGGATAGTTAAAATCGATTTAAACCTTTCAACGAGTGGTGAAAATTCAATTTTTATTAAAACCCTCGTTCGCTTACAAACACGATCCCAATCTAGCCCTGGAAGCTGGGATGTTAATAGAACTCGTATGAAAAAAAAGAAATAAAAAAACGAAAAATGATATTAAAGATTCTCTTTCATCCTTCGTTTAATATCAGAAGATTTTCTAATTCTTGCGAGCAGGGATCTTTTAAATACTCTTCAACTTTTGATTTCCATCAACATCTTTTTCTCTCTCTTTCTCTCTATCTCTTTCTCTCGCTTGAAAAATTACCTAAAATGTTTATATATATATATTACGTCGAGTGGTATACCTTTGACATTTGACGCTACCAACGAGATGTTTAACAACTTCCGAGCTACGTAAATAATTCGAGACACTTTGATAAAGGAACAAGAGGCTAGAAATTTTTCAAGAAACTCATTAACAGCTTGCTAGTCGCAATGCGTCGTCGTCTTCGTCTTCTTCTTCTTCTTCTTAATGTCAGGATGAAAAGCTTAAATATTTCTCATCCTCTCTCTCTCTCTCTCTCTTTGTCTTTTTGGTTTTTTTTTATTCTTAGTGAATGAATTTAATAAAACAAAAATTAAAGAAACAACTTAACTTTACAATTAGCTTTTTAATAGATGATACAGAAATTTTAGGTTGAACGATAATAACGTTATTCTTGAGTAATTGAACCACCCTCACAACGTTCTCCAGCTTCTTCTGGCTTCTCTTTCTCTCCTTCGCTCTCATTCTTATTATCTATCTTCTCACCCCAATATATCCAGACACCTCCTATTATCTTCCTTAGTCACATCTCCGTTAAACGTCTTATCATGGTTCATCGTCAACGTGAATTACACCGCAAATTCTAATATCTCGAGACTTCCTCTCTTTCCTCCCCCCCCCCCCCCACTAACACATGCACAAACCTAAAAGGATTCTCTTGGATGATAGAACACTAAGAAGCGAAACTGATTGGAGTTAATGAACACGGACAATGATCGTCAGGGTTGAAAATTAAATATTAAAACATATTTTGTTGTTGTTTTTTTTTTTGTACAGTTTCGATTCTTTTTATAACTCACGATTTTATGATGAAGATGTTGAAGTTCTCTCTCGGTGACTCTTCTACGTGAAAGCTCGCGTTGTTCTCGTCTGTATTGACTGTACTTGTAAAAAAGATACATTCCAGGAAGCGCAAGGACAACCAATGGCTTCATCAATCCAGCTCGACTGCTCGGTCCACGTACACGAGGTTCAGGTGGTTCGTCCAATTCACCTAATTGTCCGGCACCTTCGGCCACGTCCGGTACTGCTGCACCGGCTGCTGGCATCTTGTCTTTCCTAAAAAAAAAAAAAAAAAAAAAATATAAAAATAGAAACAAATTCAACACAAAAAACACGATGAGTTGTATTCATCAAATCGTTTGATCATCAAACGATAAAACATGAAATACAATGATTCGTATCGTCAAAACAACGAATGAGAACAAAACGGAAAAAAGGGAAAAAATAATGAAAATATTCTTTGTCCGGGAATAATCGAAATACGGTAAAAATTTTCTTTGATGTATCGACGAGATCTAACGAGCCGACGAAAATGAAAATCGTTGCTCGCATAAGGTTTTTTTCCCCGTTTTCTGCTAGGGTTCACAAAACGATCAGATGGTTTTAGGTCGGCTAGAGACGGCTATTGGTTATTGGTTTCCCATCAAACCGTTTTTTACAGTTTCTTTCAGTGCATGAGTGAAAGAGAAAAAAAATAAAAAGAGAGAGGGAGAGCGTTGTCATACGCCAGGCGGCCTTCCAAACGTATTCGGAGCACGACATTTTTCCCACCTGACGTTTTCAACCCTCTCTCTTACTCTCTTTCTCTCTCTCTCTCTCTTCTCTTTTCTTCTGTACCCCTGTCAGCATCATTTATCGATATTTATAATCCTCGTTAACGTCCTTCCGAATGGCACTCGGCCGTAGCTTTCGATCGAAAACGTCGTCTACACTACTCTACCACCGACTTTCCGGATTGTATCTTTTCCAAGCTATTGCAATAATGTTTCGATTGAATATGTCAACTTACGTGACGTAATAAATTCTTGATAATCTATCGTAATTTTAATATCCGTTAAGAAAAATTTTAAAATTGAATAAATATCAATCTATGTAAATAATAATTAAAATCCATTAGATACGATTAATCGTACGTTAAACGTTTTAATAATATTACTTTTGATATGGTACATGTACTTTCACTTTTTTCTCCGATAAAAGAAAGTTAAAAATCTCGTGAAAAGAAAGAGAGAGAGAGTTAGGATCGTCGAACTATTCGAAGAATCAACGACAAAAGGAGAAGATACGTTGTATCGTTCAGACATCGAACAGATAGGAGTGGACTCGAAGTGACGTACCCTTTCCCTCTCGTCCCTCTGATCTTCCGTGACTTCAATGAAATTTCGTAATCTACTTGGAGGTCGTTCACCGACTATATTTAATTCAAGCGTCTACTCGCCGTTCTATTCTTAACCGTCCGCTCTAGAAATAAGCGCGGACACCGCTTCGCATCACGACCCACGTTTCCCTCCCCCTTTTACTCCGCCCCTCGGCAAACCTACCCTCTTTACTCACAAACACAAACACACACATACATACATACACATACACATCTTCTCTCTTTCTCTTATATTTTCCTTCTTATATATTCCTCTTATTCGAACCCCGGTGGATGCAGCAAAAACATTGTCGCATTTGGTGTCACACAACTAATATGTATGACCATATACGAGAGCTACTTTTATACATTGTCAACGAAAAGTATCCTTCGTGATTCATAATTCAACAAGGAGAATTCTACCTTGCTTGTGCATCCTACGACTTTATTTTCTATTATTTTATTTTCCTCTCTTTATTTTTGCCAAGTAACCAAATTTACATTTTTTCGTTCTTTTTTAGTAAACTTTCATAACAATTTTGTTCTCGACATGATTTTATTTGTAATATAATTGAATGGAAAAAAAGAAAAATTCAACTTTATAATTAGATAAACGTTAAAAGCAAGCATAGTTGAAATTAATTAAAAGTAGATAGAATAGAAAAGTTAATCTCGTTGTAAATTCATTTTTGAAAACAATTTATCCAGAAGGAACGATGGTAACGAAATGGACAATGGACGATCATTGTTTAACGGTGGCAACGTTTCGGTACATCGATGGAGCAGCAATTTAAAAAGGAAGGGCAAACATGAAACACGATATAGGCTTGGCAGGGACGATAATAAACGATAGAGATACGCGAGATGCGTAAACGAACGTATACACATATACTCACATGTATACACATATTATATATATATATATATATATATAATATATATATATAAGCTTTCTCAAGGGCTCGACATGTTATCACCTAAAGGAAAGGTAGGTAATATATTATCGGAAATGAATCGATATATCGACTCGTTGTGCACTTCGCATTTTGCCATCTCGGAGATACCTACACCACCTGAGGGATTTCAAGATGTATTCCCAAGGACAAGGTCGATCGAGCAAACACCTTTTAAAACGATTTCTATCTAAATTTTATTCTAAATTAGACAAAAACAAAAGAAAACGGAAAAAGAAGGAAATCATTTTTGTCAACACTACATTACAAATAAATCGAGATCGAATCGAAACGATCGATTAAATCTTTCCGTTATAATTTCACGAGTATTTGATTAATGAAAAAGAAACTAAATAAGATTTATTATGAAATTACGGATGAGAATCAACAAGATTGATTGATTAATGTAAGGTATGTATAGCGATCATGAGAGAGGGAGTGGGGTGGTGGGGGATTGAAATAATACATATATCTGTTATCGTTAAGGTCTAGAACGATCCGGTGGCACCGGACGTATGCGTTTCGCCTTGACACAGCGTAATGGCGGTCGCAGGAACAAGGACGCTCAACGCGTCAGGATAACATCGTCCCGCCGATGCACTAGGCTACGGCCAAGTACACGTCCTGACTTTCTATTTTTATGCCTTTTCCACTTGCAAGTTAAGTTCGATCGGTGTGTCTCTCTCTTTCTCTCTCTTTTTCTCTTTTTATCTATCTCTCTCTCTCTTTCTCTTTCATGATTACAATCAATCTTTTCTTATACTTTTACTTTATTACTCGTTAATAAAATCGGATAAATGGATTCTCTTAATCGTCATCATTTTAATCTATCCAATTAAAAATTTTCTTCCTTTTTTTTTTTGTTTGTTTATTTAAACGACCAAGATCGATAAAATTGGCGCGAAAAAGTGAACAAAAAAAGAATTGAAGTCAAACGGGTTCAACGAAGATCTTCGTTTTTTCTGTTTTTTTTTCTTTTTTCATAAAACAATAATCCGTCATTGACGTTTCTACGAATCGAACGAAAAGTCAAATCCGAGTAAAGTCGATGGACCCGACGATATTTACGTTCGAGTCGATGCACTTCGATATATGTTTGGAATATATATTAGGACGAACTAATGAAGAATTTAGTGTAAAAAAAATAAAAAAAGAATTGCACGAGAGAGAAGTACGAATTAGAAACAAACAAGCAAAAAAATGTAAAAGAGTTAACTTGTAAAGTTTTAACGTATTTTAAGTTAAGGTAGTATAATGATTAGAAGTACGAATGATCGATAAGGATGATAAAGTAACATATAGAACACTGTGCAAGTTTGTATTTACCGAACGACCAAGTGCAAGGTATTAATCATACATATATATATATCATAATAATAACTACACATTTGTATGCGTAGGTGTATGGTATGATATATAATACAATACTTCATCAACAATAGATACGAATAAATATTTAACAAAGATCTATTAAATCTTTTTCCCGCCAAGTAAAATACCAGAGAACACACATGTACGTTTTACATGCATACAAATGTTTTCCTACGAATGCAATCCGTGTTATATGAGAGGAAACATGAGTCTCCCGAGATGAGAATCATCGCTTGTGCGCGCCCATAGGTGCGTACTCGCGCCCTCATCACAAACCATGTTCTCTCTTTTCGATTATACATATACGTTTAATTAAAATACAAGATTAATGTATCAAAGTTATTGTAATTAAATAGAGAAAGAAGAGGATGTACTGCATTTCGCATTCAATCTGTCACTGTCTCTCTTTTTCTAGCACGTGTATACATGGATTAGTGTATACTTCTCGAAAAGATTGAAATGAAGAAAATAGTAAGAAAGAGAAAGAGAGAGAAAGAGAAAGATAATAGAAAAGGATAAAAGTCTCACTTACGTTTCCTTAGTATCTTCGTGGTTTCTCTTGTCGTCGAAGATTCGGGAAGAAGCTGTGTGACGTTCAATAAAACTCGTCGGTGGAATCACCAATGTAAAAGCTCAAACGAAGATAGATAAAGAAACAACAACGAGGGTGAATTAGAAATAAAATGAGACAGCGAGAGAACGAACGAACGAATGAACGAACGAGAAAAGGATAAGGGTTAACAAAGGTTGATAAAAAGAGGAGCAATAAAGAAAGAAAGAAAGAAAAAGAGAGAAATAGAGAGAGAGAGAGAAAGAGAGAGAGAGAAACGCGAGAGGTCGATCCCTCCTCGTGGTCTCTCAAGCGAGAAGGAAGAAGAACATCGCCGGTCGGGCCGCAACTGACCTGGCGGGAGACCGGCGGCGGCTGCACTGCGCGCCTGCAACCAGGCAACCCGTGCACAGCCGTGCTACTTCGTCTCGGTTCGTATTAGTTCGGTCAATTTCGAGAAAGCTCGTACAACCTCGGCCGTTGACGCGTTCTATTCGCTCGATTCCGGCGCTTATTCCGAGGCCGTTCGAACTCGGCCGAGTTGAAACGAATTTAACCGAAGGGGAAGTTGGGGGAAGATAGCGATTGTGAGCGAGCGAGCGCCTGCGTGACGCAATGCGTGATACACCACAGACATGGTCGAGCGATCGAAGCTGTAGTGCCGGCGTGCTGGCCGGGCAGCCACTGAGAGATGCACACGATGGGTGACGCTGATTCTCTTCCTGATCCTACCGACTCTCTACTACTGCCACCGCCGCCACACAACTCTGCTTTTTACCTCTGCTACTGCTGCTGCTGCTACTGCTGCTGCTGCTGCTGCTGCTCGAGAAGGATCGATAAAAGGAGGAGGGACTCCAAGTGCGACATGTAGAAAGAGAAAGAGAGAGCGAGAGTGGTATCTGGGAGATGAAGAAACGAGAAACGCGTTTATCCTCTTCGTCCTTTTTCTTCATTCTTCACGATATATCCTACCTTACCAGAATTAGCATCAGCGGCAGCACCAGCAGCAGCAACAGCGGCCGTACCACTATCATCATCTCAACGACCACCATTTTCATATCACTTTTTGTCTTTTTTCTTTTTTTCTCATTCAATCTCCTCTCTCTTTCTCTCTCTCTTCTCCAATTCCGTTTTTCATCCCTACGCCTTTCTATACTCAACTTTCCTTGCATCGACGTATGAACCGATATCGAGGTTATTGAACCCTTCCCTAAGAAGAATACCAGATAAATGTTCCATTTCCCTTTTTCCTTCTTTCTTTCTCTTTTTTTGATCTTTATTTTTCTCTTACCCTATCCGATCATTGTCAATTGTTCATCGTTGCTATGACGAAAAATGAAACTTCGTCATGTATCAGAAACTAGTTTGCGTATGTAAGAAAGTGTTGCGTTGTGTTAGGTACTAAACTAACAAAGGGAAGAGACGCTGAAAGGGAAAATATTGAAGAGGTAATTCGAGCTAAAGGGCAATTGGATAACGTGGACACAAACAATTCTTGTATAATAGCACTTCAATACGTTCTTCTTACCAAGTGGAACGCTTTCGTAAAGAAGCATGAATAAGTGGCGACGCCTTTAACGTGTTAAGAGAGTTTCCTATATCTTTTTTGTATCCTTTTTATACAAACTCATTTTGATAGTTGACTAATTATATTTATATAAAAGTTAGGTCAAATTATTTGAAAGCATTTATGAACTTTGTAGAAATTTAGAAAAACAATATGATAATATCGATCTCTCATAATTCGAAAAGATCTTTAAGAATCGTATCATTACATAAAGGTGCGACAATTGAATTCTTTTTCTTTTTTCTTTAACAATCATTCCTCTCTTTCTCTCTTTTTCTCTCTCTCTGTCTCTCTCTCTCTCTCTCTCTCTCTCTCTCCCATTTTTTTCTCGTCAAAATAACGAGGCACCCGACAAAGCTGCAGTGGTTCTTATGCCACGAGGAGGACCGTAGCGAAGAAGTGTCGTTACGTAATAATACCTCGGAAAATTCAGCAGTGTTACGTTGGTAACGCTCGTAGTCCGTTCTGATAGGGCGCCAGAAACAAGCAATTTAGTCCTCTATCTTTTTTCTCTTTCTCTCTCTTTTTTTCTTTTTTTTCTTTTCTCTTTTCTTCGAGTACGAGGACCCCTCGAAAGTACACTACTCCTAGTTCCTCTTTCCTCTTCTTTCACCTTCTTATTTTTATCGTCTTTCCTCTTATCTATCTTTTCCAATTCTCATGGGAATCGCATGAAAAGAAAATCGAAAGGCTTTTGAAAGGAAGCATTTTTAGCATGGAATATATCGACCGGTTTATCGTCCGGTTGAACATTCTAATCTCGTAACTAATTTCTTGTCGTCTAAAAATAGGAGAATATTTTTTTCAAATCTCATATATGCATATGTTTATTTTACATTTTACATTCAATACCAAATATTATGATTTAATTAAATCAAAGAATTTTTTTTTTTTTAACAAAACTATTCTTTTGTTTTTTAACGATGAGAAGGAGTTTAAAAGAGGAATTTTCTTGCTTTGTTTTCTTTTTGTTTTCAAATAAACAATCGCGTAGGAGGAAAAACACGTATATATACATATATATGGTGAGAAAGATCGATTACAATGCTACAGGAGAAAAAGAATGGACGTTTTATTCAAGCTGCGAAAAGGAGAAATGATCTTTGAATCGTAGCCAGAAAATACAATCGGCTCACAGCTGCTCATTTTTTTGTTTTTTTTTTCTACCCCGGAGTTAGTTTCGACCCGCTTCCATTGCTCGATTCCAGTGACGTCATTGTGTAAAACGTCAGATCAATGGTCTCCAGGGGTTGCTGGCATCGCTCTTTACCCTTACGCGTACCGAGGAAGTCAAGAAAAGGAGCCACGGATCCCACCAAACGACCCACGCTAACATATGGATCTTTAAAGGGCGGTTCGATGCTGACCTACTCCCTTAAATTACCTTCGAGACACGTTCGAAATCTCTACGGCAAAATGCCATACTCGTTTTAAATAAAAATAATTGCTGCTCTTCTTCGATCCATTTTTTCCTTTTTTCTCTTTTTACACTCTATTTTATTTCGGTTAATTGAAATCATTTTTTTCTTTTTGAATTAACAATTAACGGATGTTTTATTCAAAATTCGTGAAAGCATACGTACTTGTTAAAAATTGATAATGGTACTAAATATTAAATTCGACACGAGCGATTATTTAAAATGAAAAAAAGAACAAAATTACTTTTCAAATGATTTAATAAACCGCTCATTTTTAATCATTTCTGCAAATATCTGTACTAGTTTATAACATAATAATAACGATACTAAATCTATTTGTTTTTCCATTATACATACGTAAGTACATCGATACTTATTAAACAATATTCGTTAATCGTTTTATCGAAACTTTGATTAATATCGATATTTAAATATCTAATCATTCTATCGTTAATATTAAAATTATATTTAAATAATAGTAAATAGCGTTAAAGATAAATTAATATAAATTTTATAACGTGTTTCGTTTGAAAATAAAATGAGATTTTGTATGGATTTTTTATTTTACAGTTAATTTTCAAACATCGTAGCTAATAAAAAAGAAAATAAGGGATAATGTGGGGGAGTAAAGCAAACACAACTCAAATGTCATCAGAAGAGGTCTATTTAAACGTTCTAGTGGTAACACATCGTTCAATCTACTCATTTCAATCCCACGGGTACGTTGTGTGGATACATTTATCGTGATTCGACGAAAGTAACCGCAGGTTATTATCGAATAATCACAAAAACTAGAAGATCTTATCGATAGAACAAGTCTAACGTACTCAAGTCAAATTCAATTCATATATACTCGATACTTGAGATCGAAAAGGAACGAATTTCTATTCGTTATAAAAAGTAGAATTCACTGCTGCTATTCTCCAACTGACTATGAGTTTCTCGTTAGTGATTGAGTATACGCGATAATGCGGCTAAAAATTGTTCATTAAGTTCATTCAAAGTTAAATCAAATGTTAATAATTGGTATTGTTAATAGTTGATTTATAAAGGTTTGGAATTTTTTTTATAAATGTACTTTCACCATTTGTTTTTTTTTTCAATTCGTATGAGTCTCGAAAAATGGGAAAAAAATAGAATAGATGAGCTATTAAACAAAAAAAAAACAAAAAGAACAACTTTTTTACTCTTCATACGATTATCTTTTTAATGAATGTTAACGATAAACGATAATAATTTAAAATATTGATTTATTTATTTATATTCGTAAGAATATTGAGAAGCGCGATAAGGTAATGTAATATGAACTAAACCAAAAAGGCAGAAAAATAAAATGTAACAAAATGAAGAAATAGGGGAAGAAAGAGGGTAGAAAGAAGGAAGAAAATAGAGGACGATGACACGTTTCTCGAAAGGATTCGAAGGATGATCCATCCGTGGTGTGTTTCGTTCGTGGGCTGAGCGTCACTGCATGACGTCACAGAAAGTTCAATGACGTCACGAGCCGTTCGATACGCCAGCATGGGAGCTTGGAGTGGGGATGCACGGTTTACCGAGGAAACGAGAGAGAGAGAGAAAGAAAGAGAGAGAGAGAGAGATAAAGATAAAGAAGGAAAAGAAGGAGGAGAAGAAAAAGATAGGGAAGTACAAGAGATGATACTGTGCGCACGATGGAAAAAAATGGATGATGCTTCGAGGGGTGGATTACTAAAAAAAAAAAAAAGAGAAAAAAGGTTAGAGTAGGAAGAATTCGGGGGAAAAAGAAGTGGAAACCTTTGGTTAAGTAGTGGAACCAAAAAAAAGTGGGGAGAAGAAGTAGAAGAGGTACGGAACGAGCAACTTTTCACGCCACTGTGGGTGAATGTTACTATCACAGATGCAGATCGGAGATCAAAAGAACGAGGCCGACGAAAATCTACCACGCATTGTCGAACACTCTTTGCGAATACATATACGTATACACGACGTCGTTTACATGTATGGTGTACATTCATATACATATATACATGTATACACATATATATGAATACTCATGTGTAAAAATACATGACGCTTCGTCAAGCTGGCACACCGATGACAAAACTTCAAAATGGAACTCGGCTAGCTTTTTAATCGAGCCTCTCAATCGGAGAATTTTTAATAACCCAGATGTGACACGCTATCGGGAGAGGTTCGTTTCACTCCCCCTCCTTCCTCCCCTTTCTTCTTTTTCTTCCTCTCTCTCTCTCTCTCTCTCTCTCTCTTTCTTTTTCTCTTATTTCGTTTCACAGTCGATGAAAATCTTTTCACGAAGATAATAAAAAAAAAATATTCCTCCCTGTTAACCGACATTCGAAAAGAAATTGGAGTTAGTTCGACCAACGAGATAACTATTCCCATTGGTTCAAAACATGATTGTATCATTCGGTATTCTTTTGAATTCAACTACGACTCGATACGTATGTATATACGTATATCTATCTATTTGTTGGCGAGTCCGACGATCAGTTACGAATAAACGAGTTAAAGGAGTAGATCGAGATGGAAGAATTGGAGGGAAACGACCCCTTAATTAGATTCAATCTCCGATGCGAATGTTATTCGCGATAATACGCTGACTCTCGTCGAATGTATCGTAAACTACATGGTATCAATCTGCCGATCGATCTACACGACGATAAAATTTGTTAAACATTTTTATTTTTTATAACCTATTATCTTTATTTTTTTCTTGTCTTCAATGTTCAATCTTGCTCTCCTTGGTATATATAATAAGATATTTCTCAGATGAAAGAGAAGTCGAAAATAATTGAAAAAAAATATCTTACTCATTCGAGATCGTACATACACGATTTATAATTAAACGCCTCCTTCCACCCCCTCATTCTTTTGCTTTTCATAATGAATGAACAACCGGTTTTGTTTGCCTTCTTCAAAATCTTCCAATTGGAACTTATTCTTTTTCAAAAACCTTTGAAATTGAGCTCGTCTTACTTTCAAATTAAATATTCACCTACGATAAATCTGAACTAATACTTTCTTTAGAAATGAATTGCTTTAAAAATGTGTATTTTTATATTCGATAGTCGATAATTAAATGTTTGCTTGTATTTATTTCTACACGAAAGAGAGAGAGAAAGAGAGAGAGAGAGAAAGAGAGAGAGAGAGAGAAAGAGATCTAATTCAAATGATCGACTCTGATCCGAAAAGTAAATCAAATGTCGATTTATATGTACTCTGCATTGGTTGCATCATATCAATGGCTTATATACGTTCATATGTATTACCAGTAACGATAAAACGACTATAGATTATGTGTATTTATATGTGTGAATGTGTGTATATTGTGTGTGTATGTTGAGCGTATCAAATATCTGCATCGTGTCTTCGAATAACATAGATGCCAGATAACGTCGATAGGTCGACCAATATGTACGAATGTATATATACATAAGTTTATATATGTACGTATGTATAATATATCCGGCACGATCATGTAACGAATCAACATGATCAAATAAATCGATAAAAATTTGTATAATAAATCGTTGAACATTTATAAAGGCGTCAGTATGAATTGTCACGTGTTGGGAAAAGAAACGCAATGTTGTGTTTGGTGGTTCAAGAGAGGCCAAGTAGAGTGGATACCGAGGATAAAAGGAGGCCGTTAAGTGAGTGTATTTAAAAAAGGTCTTGCTTTGGAAACGAGTATCTTCACCAATAACGACCAAGGTATAACAATAATAATCTACGTTTGTTTTTGTTTTTTTCTTATCTTATTTTTCTTGATTTTTTTTGGCACGTGACTTGAAGTAAAAATAAGAGAGGTTCCATGAAAAAAACGTTGAACACGATTGGATAGATTTGAAACAACTAGTAGAGTACTGGTGGTCGAGTTCGGATTCTCCGGGATGCAAGAGAGGGCAGCCGCATTGCGCTACCCCCACTATCATCACCTAGCACCGGTCATAAAACGCACGCTTCCGATCCTTCTTCTTTCACCTAGTGTAGGCAACGGATAACACTTGGTATCTTTACAACGTTCTACAACTTACGAACGACGACGACAACGACGTAGTTGTGCTCTTCCTAATAATTAAAAAGTCTCTCTCTCCTTTTCGCTAGAGATATGGATTAGCATAATGAAAATGCATGAACAAAAAAGAAAAAAAAAGAGAAAAAAATAAAAAAAGAAAAAATACGAAATAGGACGAGCTTGTTGTCGTATAGTGATCGAATTAAGTATTGTTAAAAATATTCAAATATTTATTTGGGTTTTTTTTCTTTATTTTTTTTTCTTTTTCTTTTATTTTGTCTTTTTACATCGTTTTAAAAACAGCCATAGATATTATTATTCTTTTTTTCATATTAATTCGTTATTGTTCGGCACAAATGGAACGTCTTGTCCTTCTTCTCTCCTATTAACGTTCAATTACCAGACCGATGAGAAATTTCCCGCTGTTTGAGCATCGATTTCCTTTTACAACGTAACAATGTTCGCCATTGCTTCGACGTCCAGCATATTCAAGCTGGCCGTCATGTCCTATCTAACAATGTGAGAAGGAATTGTTCCCTCTCTCTCTCCCTCTCTCTCTCTCTCTCTCTCTCTCTCTCTCTCTACTATTTACTATTACTACAACTACGACATTAATCAACCCAAGCATTATTCTACTAACGGGCGAAAACTTCGAGTTAATGTAATTTACGCGTTTATTTTATCCACAACGAGTCGAGAGGGAAAGAGAGAGAGAGAAAGTAGATTTAAATTGAAAATGATTGTACGGCATAGTTACAGCCAATACATGCTCTTTCTCCTCCATCAATTCTTTCATGTTTGTCCAATAACGTCCGTTAATAATTATTAAATAAAAGAATCTAATTATGGCCATTCCGTTTAGAACATATCGTGATATATATTCGTTTGAAAATTTAATTGAAAATGTTTACGTATTTTTATTACGATAATACGATAAAGGACGCGTGTATATTAATTTTCATTGATTATCGAATTAATTTATTGTTAAAGTAAAAAGGAAAGAAAAGAAAAGAATGATTAAAAATTGGAAGCAATTTAAATTAATGCGCTTATATCGAACACGTAATAAAAAAAAATATTTCCTTTGAAAATCCTTTGGTGTCAGCACTCACGAATTCTAAAATAAAATGACTCACTGGATAATGTGTTCGGTCGATATGTCGAGAGACAAGTAATGTTTTAGACCGAACAAAAATTGTCGATAAGATAGAAAACTTCGATACTTTAATTAATAAACTCGCGATTACTGAAATTTTTCAATTAACTAACTAGCGAAAGTTAACTTTAACGTATATATTAATTAATAAATACGAACGAATTGCCCATAATTCAAATAGCACGATTAATCAGAAACATCAAGTATGTAATTAATTGATTATACTATTTAGAAAATTATTATAATACAAATGCTATAGACAATAACGTCGAAGAATCAATTGTCAGTATTATGATTCATCAACAATTTTTTGTCAACGTAAACAACGACACGATTTGTCTTCCTTCGTATATTGAGTATTAAAATAGCAGATAAAGAGAGAAAGAAAGGGACAGAGGAAGAATGAAACATCCGCGTGGGTTCTTCATCATTCGCGAAAGAGAAACTACGCTATCAACTTGTTTCTATTAAATCATTTTCGCTTAATTGAGTAAACGAGGATTTGTCGCGTGATAATTAACGAAACACATATGTATGTTACTTTTTACGAACGTCAAAATTCTCTTGAACGCACCGATGCGAACCCCAAATTATTGTATTCCCATTTTTCGTTGATTAATTTTTTGGCTTGTTTTCGTATAGGAAAAAAAAAAACAAAGAAGAATAAAAAAAAGATATGCTATTTACGCTTTCAGAGCAGAAAATATTTTTATTTACTAGACATAAATATTTTTTTGCCGACGTTTAAAAAGAACGACCATCATTTTTTGCTTGAGAGGCAAACTAATTTTTTTACGAGGTCCAATGTAAATGCGACAAAATGAAAAATGATTGTTTATATATTTTTATCAACAAATTTATTTTATCGTCACTGAAAACCAGAAATTCTTCGATTTATGGTATATTTCATTTAGATATTAAAAAAAAAATAACCAACTCTCTTTGTGTACACGAATCATAGGAAATCATTATTTATACAATATCATACAATACAGACATGAAACATATTTTTAACAAATAAGATATAGGTCAGATTAGAAAAAAAACATAGTGAAGAGTTTGCTTTCCATTCGATTATTCACGGTTATGTCACGAAAACGTTGAGAAAGGTGCTCGTCCTGAACTCGCGTGATTCCTGGCTATAGAATAGCAGTGAAAGCATCAACAGTAACTAAGAAGTATAAGTATAATCGTCATATCGAACGGACATACATTTATTTCATTGTGAGAGCATCGTTTAAGAGTAACGTATGTGCACACATGTACATATATGCATAGTATTGTAAAATGATGCTTGTGGCTTACCAGGAAGGAAACGTTCAAATTCTCTTTTTTCTCTCTCTCTATCTCTCTCTCTCTCTTTCATACTCTCTTTCTATCCATCTATCTATCTATCTGCGTCTATATTTCTCCTTTCTCTCGCATTCCTAAAATGCACGAGACGCCAGTCGTGTTGCGACTAACGCCGACGCCAACGTTGAGTCACAATTTCCGAAAGTACTTTTGCAGAAATTGTCTTCTGGTTCTTCATTTATCAATACTTTTTCTCCGACATCCTTTTAGGATAGCCTCGATATTCTTATCCCGCAGGATGTAACAAATGATAAGATGCTCATGGACGTTTTCAACAAAGCTGACGCATCTGTTCACGTTCTCTCGACACTATGAAAACTTTACTTTCGTTTTTTTTTAACTAACAATAAGCAAATGTTTTTAAAAAGCTTTTAGTAACATTTTTAATTGATCACCAAACATCGATCAATTCCAATTTTATTTATTTTTATTTTATTAATTGATGTTGAAATAAAATAATCCACACACACATTCGTTTTAGTTTTTGAATTTGAAGAAACAAAATTGCAATTTTTAATTCTATAATCGATTTTAAAATTTATAAATTCTATTTCTATGGGGAAATCTTTTTTGGGGTAGTAACAGCGACTTAACGCACGTACAGACGGCACGTAAGCAACCGTCTAAATTTGGATTTTCCTTTGGATGAGACTCGAGTTTAGGAGAGAGTACGTTTATGAATTTCACTTTTCATGTTAGAATTGAAAAGATTTTTCACGTGATACTTAAACATTAGATGCAATACATGTACATTATTTAAAATATTCTATGAGTGTATTTTATATATATATACATACAGTCAACCCTCCTATAACGCGGTACTCTCAGAACGCGGTTTCCATATAACGCGGAGCTGAAAATGCGACAGCCCTCTTATATATATATATTATATTACAATACTGTAAGTAATATTCTTCATTTGTTCTAATATAATAATAATAAAGTAATTATTAACCCTAGATTTGCATCATGTCAAACACGAAAGAAACAAGGAAAGGGTTAAAAAGAAAGTTTATATCTCTTGAAGATAAAATCGAAATTCTAAATCGGGTAAAATTCTGTTTTAATTCTAACAGTTTTTTAGTTTAGTTTTGGTATCATTTCTTTATATAAACTCTTCAATTCAATAAAAATAATTTATAATTTATCTTGTCCTTATTGGTCTCCATATAACGCGGTACGAATGATGTGATTTGTACTAATTCTGCGTTTCTTATAGCGCGGTTTCCATACAACGCGGTAGACGGTTTCCATAGAACGCGCTACGAATTAGCCTGGTTTGTACGGTTAAATCCGAGTTTCTTATAGCGCGGTTTCCATATGACGCGGTACGCACTCACCGCGTTATAGGAGGTTGACTGTATATATATATGAAACGTATTATCAATGAACTACATTTGTATATGTGTAGTTTATTTTTAGTTTATAATTTGGATATATATATAGGATAAAAACTCCGTAAAATAGTTTTGCCTAATTGTCAAAATATCGCAACGGCTGTTTTCTTGATCATCGCTCGAACGTTACTGTTGAAAATAGTACTGATCGCGATAGATGTAAATTAATCAAAATTAGGCACAATCATGATCTAGAAGCAGTTATCAATAACCATCTATTGTAAATTATTATTTCGTACCTGAAGACGTACTACTTCCGTTAGTACGATTAATTCGCATTATTCTGTTCCAGTGTTTGAGCGTGACACATCATAATTATATCTCACAATTATATAATAATTATTATATATATTAACAACTTCCTTTCTTTCGTTCACCGGTAACTATAATACAAATTCCAATAGTTATTAACAAGTCGTTTTGTATGTATTCTGTCTCCTTTCATGGCTCACTTAATATTACAGTTATGTATGTATATCCGTTTGCATGTTAAATATCACATTTGTCGTTGTAAATAGAAAGAAAAGCAGATTTTAAAAAAGAATCGAATTTCAATTTTTTACTTTAATTACTTGTTTCACGCGAATTCATAAAATAATAATAATAATGATAATGATAATAATAATAATAATAATAATAATAATAATAATAATAATAATAATAATAATAATAATAATAATAATAATAATAATAATAATAATAATAATAATAATAATAATAATAATAATAATAATAATAATAATAATAATAATAATAATGTTATTTTCAGATACAACTAATTTAAGTGTACAATAAAATTTTTTTTATATGCTTTCCCAAAAACGCTTAATTTTTTCGCATAAAATCCAGCATTTTCACGAATTAACTTAATTATACGATTTAACGCTACATATAAGTATAAAAATAACATCCAAACGAAGAAAATATTTCGATATAAACTATTTCGAAATTAATCAGCACATTATAATCGTGGCATAAAGTTAGCCTGCCGTAACGAGCCCCGTATGTTTCCTCAAAGGTGAAAGTAAAAGTTGTCTGGCGCTTTGCCGTGCTGCTTGTGCCGCAAAATTGTTCGTTCAAATTGGCCCTTATCGTTGGCCGCACATTCTACGAAAAGAACTTCCGGAATTTGGAAGATATTTTTTCTTCACCTACTTTCTAGCATTCCAAAACCTTAACCGGTGTTCTCTATTTTAGTAAGTCTAATGATAGATTAATATTTTTCCTATTTTTTTTTGTAGATTTTTTTAAATTAAGATATTATGGTATAATTACGAACAAAATAATTGATACAATTAGTATTGGTAATTTCTTTGTCTTTTTTTTCGTTGGATTTTGAAAAAAAGTGATAGGTGTTGTTAAAAACTTTTTTGTTTCTAATAATCGATTTGATATTTTTCGTTATTTCGAAGCACACATTCTTGTAATGAAAAATAAATCGATTCGAACATTTATTTCGCGCTCGTACTCGCCTTCTCTTCTTCTTTTTCCTCCTCCTTCTCTTTTAACCGGCAGATAATTCTAATTAAATTGTCCGTGACTAACGTTGAGTGAGTGTAACTCGTGACTCAGAAAGCATCCCAATGAGAGACGTTGAACAAACTGGCGCATCGAAGATTATAAAACATTGCCTTTTAAATTCGCGCGAGTGTTTTTTTATCGGATTGCTTGGACCAAAGAAAGAAATTTTTAACGAAGGGAGAAAGAGCATCTTGCTTGTTTGCTCATTCGCTCGAAGATCAAGTTCGATCGTAAATTTCCACCTCCTCTTTTATCATTCTTTTGAATTTTTTTCTTCTTTTTTGTTTTCTTTTCCTTGTTTCAAACGAAATTACCAGACCCACGGTCGACGATAATTTAACGAAGAATCGTAGGTACCAACCGACTCTTGTTACAAACTCGCGTTCTACATTTTGCAACGAGACTAACCAGCCAATGCGAGAGAGAGGCGAATTTTATTTCGGTCGAGGTACTCGTCGTCTTTTTGCATTCGAGAATCAGCCTGGCGTCTCGTTCCTCCCAGTCGAGATATTTTCAGGAGCTCCAACGGCCAGAACTCTGCCACATTGCATACCTCGAAAAAGTTATTTCATCCACGTTATGCCGCCACCGTTGCTGCTGTTGCTGCTGCTGTTACTGCTGCTGTTGCTGTCTGCCTTGTGTGTCAAAGATAAAAGTAAAGCGTTTTTTTAAAGCTTCGTAATTTTACCTTTCCGTCTCTCTATTACATACGAATATATTTTTTTTTATCGAAATGCACGCCTATATAAATATATTTCTTTTTTTGTCAATCCAAAAAACACGTTCACATTTTTTGTTGGTTTTATTATCGTTTGTCAAACAAAAAAAAGGTCGAACGATATTTCATTTATTCTCGGCAAAAGATAACGGCAAAAATAATCTCACACAATGGGTACGTGCGTGAAAATGAATAGATATTTCGCGATATAAATTTTGTTCCCTTCGTAACATCGAGATATCGATTCTCGCATTAAGCTTCTATCGAGTTTAAACTCTCGGCATTTCTGTGTCGTCGTTGAACGCCTTCGGAATATTGATATTAAACGACTATCATTACTGACATTGGAGAGGTCTATAGAGCATTGTTCGATGTCAATACATACGTACGTATCCATACAAACATATATATAAACATACACAAGTTTTCTCGACATGGATCAATGCATCGTTCGCTTATAATATCTCGTTTGGAAGCACTCGACCGAATGCCACTCTACCTTCGAACGCAATCGATCGTAAATAAAGTCGACTGACTCTTCTCGTTTCCTTTGCTAAGATTTATTGAGATTCGATATGTTTTAATTCGGTTTTTATTTTATTTGTTTTTTTTCCGAATCAAAGATCAATAACCGGATCAACCATTCTTCTTCTTTGCCAATTTTCACTGACCCAAATTTATCGAACGATATCGAACAAATTAATTGCATCGAAGATAACATTGCTAATTTAAAATTTAAGTTTCGATTATTCAACCTATATTTTTCGATTGATCTCAAAGGTAAACGATGCCGAAAATAAAAGGTCGAGCAGAAAAAGATTTCATTCGATGGAGGGAACTCGACGTCGACACACATACATACACATACATACATGATCACATTTTATAGGTGATCGTATTTTTTCACCTGCCCATAAACGATAAAACTCCCAGAAATAAAATAGTCTCTTCTCTTTGTCATCTTATTCTTCGCATTCTTCTTCCTTTTTCCCTTTATTATTCAATGTTACAATGGGGCCTGCTAATATGTCGTCGCCGCAGCACGTCCTATTCCATAACGGTGAAAAAATGAATGCAACGTTAAGAACCGTGACAATTTCAAAAGCTTATGGTGGTCCAGAACGTGATGTGACATAAACAGAAGCGCCCTGTGATATATTTATAGAATGTATCAGAGACTTTATCGTTGATAGTTTTACTGTCACGTTTTTACTCAGAATTTTTCTTTCTCTATTTTTATCGAAACATGCGATTCGTTTTATTTAAATTTTAGTAATTTTCTTTTCATTTTGTTTAGAATACACAAATAAATACAAGCACATAAATGAAATGAGATCAAATGACGATGATTATCGTCATTATTATTTTTATTATTATTACTACATCGTTATCATAATAATAATAATAATAATAATAATAATAATAATAATAATAATAATAATAAATATTATTATTACAACAACAAGGAAATATTTTCCTACGAATTTTTTTACGATTTATTTTATATGCACTTTAAAGAGTCAATGATACGAATCACGTGGCGAGTTATATACCATATATACTATAGTAATCGTAGATAGAGAGTGAAAGTATGTCACTGAATTTTTTCATTTTTGCATTGTCGTCATAGATCTCGAAACGTTTTAACGTCACAGCTTGATCACGTATATCCTGCATCCTGTAGCATGCAAACGCATACACGCGTCGTTTAATACCATTACTATCGTTAATACTATTAACCAACTCTATTACCGTTACAGGTTCCCTCGGTATTCCATCTTAATAGAACAATTTCGCTGTTTCCTACGCTTACCAAGCTTAATTAGTTTACACGAAGAACCGTGACCATGGTTTCGTGCATCTTTATAGCGCTCATCTCAACCAAACTTTGAATATTTTAGACTTGTTAAAGAATATAAGCAAGACTGCTCTCACATTTTAATTTTTTTTCATTTTAATTTTATTTGAAAAAATCATGGTTGAATTATGGTTTTAGAAAATAAAAAATGTTTCCATTCATTTTTAGTTATTGAATCATCCTATCCAGGAGTATACAGTATGTTAAAGTATTTTCGTATGAAATAGAAAAAGCTGTAGGGCTGTAACCTATTTATGGTCGACGGATTAAAAAGAAAAACGGTACTGGCGATTAATCGGATGGAAATATTGCATCCCAACTTGCAGGATGACTCGTGTGTAAATATCGATAAACATCCATTAAGAGGTGTTATTTCTCTGCTTCGGAAGGAAATAAAAATTGAATGATAAAGAAAGAAAGAAAGAAAGAGAGTGAAATGATATATGTAGTAAGATTTTGAGACATGAAAGTAATCAAAAAATTGATGATTCTGACATAAGTTACCTGACTCGTGTTCAAAGTGTTTCCGAGAAAAAGAAAAATTAAGGAACATACCATGAATACCACTTTTATCTAGTCCATTTTCGTCCTATCGACCTGACCAGCTTTACTAGAAACAGGAAAACCATTGTAAATGCTACAAATATTTTTCTCTTAAAAAAGATCTTTACTATTCCATCCAACTATATTTGTTAAGAATCAGACAATTTAAAATTAGAATCAACACACTGTTTATTATTTTAATAATTAACGATAATGCTATCATTAGTATATTATTTAACTTTCTATGGGCCCTAATTTTTTTTTATAAATAAACAAAAATTTTTGGAAGTAATAATCATCACTTATAAACATATATATGTAAATGAAAACAAGTATTTTTTGGTTTAACCCTTTCAATACGGCGCAAAATCAGTCCGAGTGCGTTCCATTACAAAGATCAGTTCATTTCTCCTCCAAGCGATTATTAGATAAAATAACTTTTATGCCTAAAAAATTGAAGGACTTGGAGACGCATAAACGTCCCCATAACAGTGCACCATCAACAACAGTGATTTCACGATTGAATTTTGAATTGATTGAAAAATTTCTCAGACTGGGACAGCACATGTCCCGTCCGTGCGAAAGGGTTAAACAATTTTATTACAATAAATTCTTTCAGGTAATAAAACTTTCAGGCAACAACGGCCCATAATGTCTCCACTTTTGCCTAGAAAACCTAGACATTCTCCCTTATATAACAACTAAGCATTGACCACCGGTGTAAACTAAGTAAATATTAACTATTTTTGTCGTGAATATCTATCCCTCTGGTATTTTCGTATCTTTTCTACAAATAAAACTGATAAAAATGGTCAGGAATTGTTTGTTTTAACGAATTCTTCAACTTTTTCCGATATTTGACGGAACATCTAATCTTGATCTTAAATATACAGAAGAGTCCTTTATGAGCCACTGTTATTTCAAAGTAACAGAACTTCATCTTAAAAAAAATAAAAAAAAAAGTTTTTATGGATATTCAAACTTAGAGCTACTATATTAATAATTTTTTATCTTTTATAAACCCCGATAGAAATCAAGATAATATCAATTAAAAAGAAAATTTCTCTTGTTCTGCAGACAGTTTGCGCAACATTTATTTTGTTATTTTACGTTGATTATATTAGCAATCGTCATGAATATGGTATTAGTTGTTTCGAAGACATTATAAAATTAAGATGTATAAGCCATCTCATTAAGTAAAATGCCAAAAAATGAATATGTTACTTAAAAATAACACTTTTCCATAGAGGGTTAAATAAATATGTGTGGTAAAAAATATATTTATTCATAATAATTTCTTTCATAACGTTCCTCACGACGATTTATTTGTTTAGAATATCCTAACAAAAACAAGAAATTATTTTTCTCATATTTCAGGCTTCAAACTGTTTTCTTTAAAAACATATTTTCTAAAGACAGCGTATATGAACGTAAATTAATTCCACAAATATCGTGTCGCTTTCAACGAAAATAAAATAAAAAGAAAGAAAAAAAGAAAAAGGAAATAAGTATAAAGAGAAAGAAAGAAAAAAAAATCAGTGTTTTTTACTCGTTAGGCTGGTAAGGGATGCGCGTAAACATGGTAAACGATCCGTAGGGTAATGGGAAGAGTAGCTGCGCAGCTACGCCGGTGAAGAGTGGGGATAGACAGTGGATAGACTACCGTCGGGAAGCCGCAATGGTGGGGATAAGCACGATGCACTCCGGGACACTAGCGTTAGTCAGTCAGAGTCAGTCGTTCGCCGGACATGCGCCGGGTAGGATGTTTAATGTGTTTATATATTATTATTTCTATACCACGCGACACCAAACGGTTTTTGAGTTTCGATTAAACGTTAGAAACGTGTCACCGGGATTCGTGCAAGAAAAACATTCGTTATTCTCGTAGAGTGATGGTGGGGAGGTGATGAAGTGTTAAATAGTTTCTCTCGTTAGATTAACTATTTGATAGAATAATATATGTATGTATATTTATATGTATGTATATATATATTCATGTATGTATGTATATATGTGTTAGTAGAAAGTTAAATAGTAGTGCATTTGGATCACCTGTGTAAACAGCAGCGAACGTTTTTTTTATGCATCCTCGAGCTTCGAAACATAAATTGTATCTCAACAGGAACGAGAGAATAGGATGTATACATATATACATATATAGAAAGAAAGAAAGAAAGAGAGAGAGAGAGAGAAAAATTACAAATAAATAAATAAATAATGACAGAAGAAATTCACTTTCCTTATCTTAGCATAACAACAATAGAGTGAATGTTGTAAACGACCGATCAAGGAAATTTCGAAGGGCTGGTAAACTGTTATTGTTAAATTTCGTGGAAGAAAGCGAACGTGAATTAATTTTCTTGAAGAACCGAAGACACAAAGTTAATAATATAGAATAATAATATAAAATAATAATAATAATAATAATAACGATGATGATGATCATCGTCATTGAAGTCGAAGTGTAAACGAAACCGACATATTATTATTGCGGGGAAGAGTTGTCTCTTGAATAATCTTGTTTAACGATAATATAATAAATACGAAGGAGAGACAACACACTGTTGCAAAAGTGAACGACGGCGCCTTCTAGATCGTCGAATTGTCGGCGCCTCGACCAATAAAGAGCGTCGCCACCTTTTTCCCCTTTTTTTCATTTTTTCTTTTTATCTTTTACGTGTGCTCTGTTATTTCGACGAAGAAAGAAGAAAAAGAAAAAAGGTTAAAGAGAAGGAGGAAAGGAAGAAATCGGAATGATTGGGAGAGCTAAATTCGCATGAAATTTTGCTGATGTTGATTGTTAAAAGAAGAAGCGATTTGACACCGACGACAATTGTGACTCGTGTGTGTGTTGTTTGTTCGTTTATTTAAATTCCTCAATTTAAAAACGTGATTTTATTTCGTCTATTGGTTTTCTTATTTTTTTGTTTTCGTATCGCGTGGAGCTTCAAGAAAAACGATGTTGACTATCGATTGAATATCATTTATTGTTTATCGTGTGGCGGGTTAGGTTGGGAAGAGGGAGAAGAAGAAGTAGAAGATTGGTGGGAAGTTTATCAAGAAGGAAGTGAAGAATAAAGAAAAGCTGGTGGAGATGATGATGGCGCCACAGGTGGTGGGTGTTCTGCTGAAGAAGCCAGGACAGCAGAACCACCCGCGCATAACGCCCCTCGATCGACAGGAAACCAAAATTAGGGGTAAGTTTCCGTTTACTTTTTTTTTTAATTTTTCTTTACAGTTATGTTTTCAATGTGAAAAATTTTATTTCTATCCGATATTCTAAGGGTTTCTCTCTATGGAATTCTCTATCCCAAATATTTGATCGATAAAACGCTCCGGCTATTCGAGTGAGATCGATCAGAGTATGCGTTACGTATCTTATATATATATATATGTGTGTATAAACACGTATGTATATACGAGAGAGAAAGAGAGAGAAAGAGAAAGAGAAAGAGAAGAAGATAGAAATAGAGGACGAGTACGAGCTGCTTTCACTCGACGTGTATTTTATTTTTTTTATTTTTTTTTTATTACATTTCCAGTAATTTGTTCGTCGAGACAAAAAAGTAGATGTCGCAGATGAAAAAACAATTAGCTCGATGAAGCTGCATTTAACGCTTGTTTACTTTCTCTTTGATTTATTTATATCATATAGGTCAAGTCAGAGTGAATGTTTTGAATGATAGGTAATGGAAAAAGAGAATTTTTAGGAAGAATGAATTAGACGAATAAAACATCATTATCATCATCAGCATCAGCATCAGCATCACCATCAGCAGCATCATCATCAACCGAGGATCTCGCATATATCGAGCAGCACAATTTTGTTATTCAATCTCGTTGCGGTTTATTAACCTAATCTTCCAACCGTCTGTTATTTTATTTTATCTATGTACTTTCGCTTTATCTGAACACAATTAATTTCTAACCGCACGCGGATATCCTGATTGATAACCGCAACGAGAGAATACGATAGCCGGGTTTGTATATTCGTTTCAAAAAGAAATGGCTTACCTACTATATCACTTTAGAGAACGCTTAACATTCTTTGACATAATGAGGATTCGAAAGGCCGAAATGCCATCGAGTTCGTCGATCCCTTCCATTTCTCGATCTCGCGTGTAAATGAATATCTTACAGACTTTTGTAAAAGAATTTTTAATAAGAGGGTGAGCTGGAAAGTTTGTATAAATCCAATATAGAAACAATTCTTTTCTCTTTCTCAAGCTCAATTTCATTTTGGAAGAAAAATAAAAGTTCTTTTTACATATTGACACTCAATACTTTTCGATCAACAACAACCCTTGTACGTTCGTACATTTGATGAATTAATATTTTCTTAACGACGTATTATTTATTATTTACATTATTTTTAAACCGTTTCATTATCTTTATTATTTAAAATGATATGCAAATTTTGTTCTTTTATTATTATATATAAATTAATTTTTTATTTTTAATTATTATGGTTTTATTTACATGTGGCTTATTCGAGATGATTTGAACCTAACATAGAATCAATTTCGTTAGATCAAACTCACTTTTATTTAAAAAACAGATAAGTATTTTTTATTGATGCTCAACATTTTTCAACCCAGCCTCGTATTTTAAACATAATTAATTAATTTAACTAATTTTTAATACAATGGTAATTTAATTTATTAAACATAATAAGAAACATGAATTATTTTAAATTATAAAAACGACATTTAGAGTTATACGATAAGTAGATTTAGATATAATAGGCAGTACAATTTTGATAAGCTAAAAGAGAAAGAGAAAAAAGGGAAAATCGTATGTAAGCTAGCTATCCGTTCACCGATTCACCGATTTACCGATCCTGACATTACCGACCCCGTGATTCATTCGATCCTGTTATTACGACATAATAGAGTTTTATCTACTCCTCTAACTCTCAACACAACTCTTTGAATTCTATTATTGTTACCGATATCACAGATTTTCCAATAATTCGATAGATTAGGTTTAAAACAGACCTAATTATCGATTAATCGTTTTTTTTCTATTTGCGTACCAAAATTATAACCAACTCATCGTGTTCAATAAGTCAATAAACTTCTAATTATGTCATACATGTAAGAGAGAGTGAGAGAGGGAGAGAGAGAGAGAGAGAGAGAGAGAGAGAGATAGAAACTACATAATATAATCAGAATACTAGTCCATCATATGATCATAATCTTCAAATCTCGAAGGATATTTCTTCGACTTTAATTTTATCCGTGAAAGCGTACTTTAACCCTTAGAAGAGGATCCTGCTACTTTGACATTTAAATATCATAGCGTTACAACTATAGTAAGATCTTCTCCTGAGCCCTCATCTCTCGTCAATGTTTTTAAGAAACCTTCCCTTTCACAAAATTCCGTAGAAATTTTACAAATATTTCAAGATCGATATTTTAAATCCTATATTAATCGTTTATTTTTTCCTCTCTTTTTCTTTCATTTTAATAAATAAGATGTTCCGATATCTCTCACATTTCGTCAATGATCTTTTTCCCTTTCGAAAATTACAAATTCCTTTGATTTTGAAGAAAAAAAGGTGTTCAAAATCGATATGTTAATTCGATTGTAATCGTTTATTTTCTCTCTCTTTTTTCTTTGTTCATATCTTGCAACCTTTGAAAGGCCTTTTAAAGTCTCGTCTCGTTCGTCGCACACGATTGACAATTCGTGCTTCGTAATCCGGTATCTGGGCTACCGTGGTAACGGGATACTTTTATGCGGTTATCCAGCGACTAGTGGAGGGTATGTAAGAGGTAAAGCTGGACGTGAAAACGAGGCGACAAGCGGGAAATGTCTCTCGACGACGAGGTGAGAACCACCACGTTGATTCTCGCCTCGACAGGGAGAGAAAAAGAGAGAAAGAAAAAAGAGAGAGAAAGACACATCTTATTTTCTTATTTGTACATGTTTCTTATCTTTTTTCTTTTTCTTTTTTTCTCTTTTCTTTTCTTTTATTAGTCCTTTTTGAAGTATCGATGTTGCTTACTTACGTACTTACATAGTAGCCCTGACACCTATCGTTATATTACCAACCATTCTTAATGTCATGTATCTCGACGTTTTGCTATTGTGTTATTAAACTTGTTGACTCTTCGATTTTTTTATTTCTTTACTATTTTCTTTTCTCGAAATTATGGAATGATTTAATTGAACGTATAATAATTTGCGCGAATTCGTTCAAGTTTGTAATAGAAAATTGGAAAAAAAATATTCGTTGTATTTTTATTTGTAGGTATTTTTCAAATCATATTTGTTTAATATTATACAAAATATTTTTGCAATGATATTAATATATCGAATTTTGTTGAAATTATATATTTAAGTAGATTCAACAGATGCATAATATCGATTTCTGTATGATTGATTTAAACGTAATGTAACGAACGCTCGAGTTGATTTATAATCCCTCGTTGGAAAGTATCTTGATAAGAAGATATATTTAAGTGGATTGGTTAGCAGTAATCTTATTCCTTTAGATTCTAGAATTACGACTTTGTTGACACCATTGCCATTCGAATACACAAATAATGAATCATATTACTAATAATAGCGGTAGCTCGAAAAGTTATCGTAAAATACTATCTGACCCCATCCCAATCGGTGTTAGTTGAAAATTCTGAAGAGAATTCTAATAAAAGGCTTCCGAGAAAATATGTCATATACACAGTTTCCGGTTCGAGTAGCAATAATGTACCGAATGACCATAAATGTTCAAATATATCTTATTAGGATTGTTTTAATTTCGTAGCAAAAGTGGAGTACCTAAATACCATCGTTTTACCGCGCAGGTCAAGATACAGTAAAAGGAAAGCAGGTGAGCTGAGCCCATTAGTATAGCTGTGCTGGTTTTACTTACCGCCGCCGCCTGTACCTGCCTTTTCACCCCGCAGATACGATTAATGCTAGCCAACCCTTTCACTTCTAACGGGTGAGCCCCGATTGACCTTAGATTTTACACTTGGTCGCACCTTCGGCTCGCCATCAACAAATTTCTGTCTTATTCATCCTTTTTTTCCTTCTTTTTTTTTTTAAACACTATTTTTATCGTATCGTTCAATCGTGTTCGGCCAATAAACAATATTTATTTAATTTTAATTATTATTTTAATATATTTTATGTATTTATTATTAATTGTACGCAAATAATTGTCAACTTAGTTTCAGTTTAAGTGTTAAATAAAACAATTCCTTAAAAAAATACTGATAATTATATTTGTAATCTTTAAATAAAATGTACAATTTTCTTTTTCATAAATCTTAATTATCTCTTCGCAGAGAACCAAAAAATTTGACGTTGTCGTATAATTTTTATTACGAAAAAAAGAAAAAACAAACAAATTGCGTGAGAAAGTTGATTCTTAAGTTTTTCTTCCTTTTTAACAAATAATAAAAATAGCTTATCTCCAATAATCAACGTGTTTGTCCATCCGTTTCTACGATTGCAAAGTTCGTTGCATTATAATTCTATTCATATAATTACAACAACGAGAAATGCATAGAACCAGCCTGGATAAACGGTTGATTTTGTTCAACCAGGGAGATTAGAAGTTTTTGCTGGTAACCAAAGGAGCATATCATAAATCTAAGAGGTACAATTCTAAGGAAGAAATCCATAGGTTTCTTTACTTTCTAACGGATGCCTGTAACAACTGAGGTAGAACGTGTTGTAGTAGTTCGGTACGGTTAAAAAGGAAGAATAAAAATTACGAGACGAGCAAGCAAGCAACAGCAATGAGAGAGAGAGAGAAAGAGAGACAGCTACTACTCTTTCGCAAGTAAAACGACGAAGAATCGATGATGAAGAGAAAAAAAAATATATTGAAGGAATTCGATGCTAAAAAGATATTAAATAAATTATCGAAGTTGCGATAACAGTTTGAAATAAACTAGGTAAAGAATAGAAAATCTCTCTCTCTCTCTCTCTCTCTCTCTATCTCTTCTTTTCTTTTCTTTTACCAATCGATCGACTTTGTTTTACTGTTGCTGCTTGCTCACACAACCTTCTTATTCAGAAACCATGTAGAAGCACGTGTCGCGTTAAATTTGCATAATTTATCGTCAGCGCCAGCGCCAGTGCCAGTTTCATCGCGATACGCAAATGTGCTAACGCAAACAAACGTGCGTACTACACCTATATCAACAAATTATATCTTTACGATAGAAATAAAAAGGAAAAGAAAAACACACACACATACACACATAAAAATAGAATAGAAGGATCGTATCGATTGGATTTTTGAAAAAAAGCAGATTGTAAGAAAAAATAAATAGCAATGAGAGATGAAAGTAATAAAAAAAAAATTAAAACAAATGTTTAATTTTCTTTAAAATATATCAACGAGACTTTCTCAAACAATGCAACCGATGATCTATTAGATAGAATGAGGACTTTCAATTCTACTGTTTCTAAACACATTACTAGTTTTAAATTGGACATTTAATCGAGCGGAAATTCGTAATAGAAGCGAATTTGCGTCTTCTTCCGTGAACGAGCAAGCAAGCAGCAGGTCGTTGGTGAATGATTTTCCACAGGATATCTTGTTCGAAAATAATAGGGGGAGAAAGAAAGAAAGAAAGAAAGAAAGAAAGAAAGAAAGAAAGAAAGAAAGAAGGAAGGAAGGAAGGAAGGAAGGAAGGAAAGAAAAAGAGAGAAGATTCAAGTTGCACGAACTTTACCACGTGTGCTGCTTCAATTTCAGGGTCGAAGGGTGTTCTTTTAAAAGCCTTTTCTCTTTCTTCCCTCTCTTTCTTTCTGTCTTTCTCCCCTTGTTTCATTGCGAACGATCGAAACTTTTTTATTAACCTACTTGCCCTCTTTCTGCTCTCTTCATATTTTATTTTATTTTTTTTTTTTTCAGCACGTAGAATCGTTATCGGGTCCTTTTCTATCTTTCCCTCTCTTCTCCGATGATTTTTCGCGAAATTTGAGTCGTGGTTGAGTGAGACAGAAATAGAAAGTGTGTGTGTGTGTCTGTGTGTGTGCGTGTCTGTGTGTGTGTGTGCGCGCGTGTGTGTGTGTGCGCGTGTGTGTGTGTGTGTGCGCGTGTGCGCGTGTGCGCGTGCGTGCGTGCGTGTATGAAAAGAGATAGAGAGAGAGAATATAAAAGAAGTCTTTGTGGCAGTGTGAGGGACATGGCGTCTCCGTAAATAGCTCATAGGACCCCCTCAAGAACCTCACGAAAGTGAGTGAGAGAAAGAGAAAGAAAAACAGACGCAGCACACGAGTGTCATACGCAAATGGTGACACGAGCTTCACACTTTCGACGTAGATATATGCCCGGCGTAGATAGTGCCGATAAAACTGGATTTCAAGGTGCGAAGATGTTGCCATTAGAAGACGAAGAAGAAGAAGAAGAAGAAGAGGAGGAGAATCCCTTGAGAGGATTTTCTCATCTCGGAGATTCAATTTTATATTTTGATCGAAACTTTCTTTTCTTCCAATTTAATTCTCCCTTTCTTATATCAGGTAGTTCGAAAAGTAATTTCGAATTTCTTCTTTCATTCGATTTTGTTTTTTCTTCTTTCTTTTTTTTCTTCATTTTAGCAGTAAATACAAAACAATATATATATAAAATCCGATACACTTTAAATGCGAATGATTTCATATAAATTCGAGTTCTCGCTTGATTCTCACGTTGTTATTATCCGACAGTCAGAATAATCCAGCATCAATAAAAATCTATCCTTTCGTTTTCGTTGTTGTCTCATTCGAAATATCTTTTGTTCTTTAACACGAAATCAACATATTTTTTTTCTATCGTCGGTGAATATTTTTGATATAAAATTTAAGTTTAAATTCAAACTCGATCTACACGAATTTGATCGTACGATCGTCTAATACGATCATTCTGGTCTAGTTCTTTACTTGGGATTTAAATTCTACGAAAGTTATTCTGATGTTGTAAATAGGATCGAAAATTAAAGCACAGTATAGAATTAAGCACGCTCCATAAGTACCATTGATGAAAACTAGCTACGACCGGGGATTATAAGATGTTCATGTAGATACGTTTCTACCCTATTTGATCATATACTTTGAACGTTTTTAAAGAGAGCGAAAGAGAAGGAAAGAAAGGAAGAGAAAAAGAGAAGCCCTTTTGATATGAAACCTCCTGAGAAATACCATCCATGCTGGTAGTGAACTTTTAAAAGGAATAATCCTCATATAGGTCTCTCTCTCTCTCTCTATTTCTCTTTTTTTCTATTAAAGGTAAAATTAGAGCAAGAGAATCTTCATCGTATTAGTCGTCAGCAAACGAATAAGCTTTCTCTTCAAACAACATGGATAAAAAGATAAAGCTTGAAATATCTGAAAAGATGTTTGAAATTCTCGTACAAAACTGTTCGTTGGATTTGATCGAAATATTATTCAATTTTTTTCTCTCTCTCTGTCTCTCTCTTTTTTTTGCCTTTTCTATCTTTCTATCTTTCACTCGTACTATTTCGTTAATTTATTCCTATCGTTCAATTGCGAATTAATTAAAATTTGCTCGCATCATTCGAATCAAACTTTATCCGGTTTGAAAGGCCTAGAATTCGATCGTAATTGCCAAAACGAAATTCTTCCTCTCGATTGGCAATAATAATGTTAATAATAATAATAATAATAATAATAATAATAATAATAAGAAGAAGAAGAAGAAGAAGAAGAAGAAGAAGAAGAATGATAATCTTACCTGATTGCATTCTACTTTTTCGATGGAAAAATTAATTATTATACTACTCTAATAGAGTCAGTCGTCCTCTTTCAAAATCCAATTCGAGAATCTGGTTTTCGAGGAAAGTAATTGATTATCGAGATATCTCGAATAGATTTCTAGATATAAAGATATGTAAGTATTTATATATACGTGTTTGTGTAAAACTGTATATGTGCTAAATTGCGTATATCGTAGCATTGCTTTGGCTATCGTAGTATGTGTACCATGGTATTTATGAATGTATGCGCGTGTATATCTATGATATCCAAGTAATTTCTCGTACGAAAGAGAGCTCACAATTCTCGATTAGGTGTATCTAATAGATTTTCTAACGAGCTGAAAGTATTCTCGAAAAATTATCTCGACTATAACATATACGCGATATTTATTTTCTAATTTTTTTTTATTTATTAATTATCATACGTAACCCAATTTTTGATTATGTCTGTAATAAAATTGAATTGATTGTTTTAAGATCGTATAATTCAAAAATTCGAACTGCAGTCACGATGAAGATAAGTAATTTAAACATCGATTAAAAAATAATTTAAAACTATTTGGAAAAGTTAAATAGAAAATATGAAATAAAAAAAAAGAAGAAAACAATAATTGGTTTTACCTGATCATTAGCATACGAGGAAACTTTGTACTAAAATCAATATTATATTAAATACACATATAAGATAATTTTCGATGAATATAAACTTAACGAAAATATTATAAAAATGTATATTTTTTTATACTTAAACAACATAAACAGATGGAATACATGCGAGGTGTTCAGTTGGAATAGGTTAAACGCACGTCGACAATCTTTGTCGTGACTTAGGGTAGGTTCGTTGTCGTTCGATTCGAATCTCGGCCACAAACGAGACTCTGATCTTTGCCTTTCACTAAACACTCGACAATCTTCTTTTACACGTATTTGGGATTCGAGCGCGTTCGAGCTTCTCGTGCCATTTACCATTTAAGATTATAAATCACGGATACGTTTGGCCACGCGTTTATACTGCGTTCCTTCCTTCGAGTTTATAATATATTATAACATTCTATCTTCTATCGATAAATTATAGTTACGATTACACATATATATACTCGATTGACAAAATTTACGAGGAAGACAATAAAAGTAGAAAGAAAAAAAGAAATAGAAATAAGAGAATACGAGAGAATTATATTCCATATCGCGCGATCCATGTTGAAGATAAAATATATCCTTTACGTATATAAATTATGCTTTTTTATAAAAATTTAAGAAAATCGTGTTTACGATTCGTAAAACAATGGATTGTGAATCTTCATGAGTTTCAATATTATTTCGTTATTTTGACAAAAATATTTTTGACAAGTATCAAGAACACCTATCGTTCTATTTAAAGATTTTGATTCTTTTAGATTATTATTATGATTTGTTTTGATTATGATTAAAACTGTCCTCCTCATTTCTCTTCTTCTTATTCTACGTTTTCATTATGTTAAACATACATAGCTATCAGTAGAAACGATAAGAGACACGTAAACATTTTCCCAACGTTTATCCATCATTTCTTTTTTTTTTCCTTCGATCCTATCGACATGGTTCTGTCGCGACCCCTTTAAGCCGGATTTCTAGGTAGTCAGATGTATAAGTAAGAAAAGGATAGAATATGACGATGAAGAAGAAGAAGAATAAAAATACAAATAAAAAGAAGATTCTGTAGAAAAGAATCGTGTAGAACAGCACGTCGAACCGGGTTCAACTCCGATTCCATCGACCAACAGACCGACAGACCAATCGACAAACCAACCAGTCTTCTTGTCGAGGGAAAAGCGGTTGTGAAAATGCGTTTCTTCTTCTTCTTGTTCTTCGTCGTAGTCAGAGTCGGAATCGTGCTAACCCGACATCACCAAGTGATCCAGGATCTACGAGAGATCCGAGGACTCTCTCGTATGGAAGAAGTGAACAGCAGCTACATTCTCGATTAGGTATATCTAATAGATTTTCTAACGAGCAGAAAGTGTTCTTCAACTAAATCATTTACTTACTAATTATTTACTTACTCGATCTTTCTCTTCTCATTTTATTTTATTTTATTTTATTTATTTTTTAGTACTTTGTAATTTCATTTTGTAGTAATTTCTTAATATTATTAATATATTAGATATTATAAATGAAATTTATATAGTATTGTTATAATTGTTATACTATATAACATGAAAATTGCATAAATACATTCCATCGGTATAAAAGAAAATATAAAGAAAAGTTGATATTTTTTAGAAATATTATATATGCAATATTTATTTTACGAAGCTTATTAAAATATGTATATTCAGATCGTTCTTAAAAAAAGAAAAAAATATATCGTGTAAATAGTGTTACAGTTTACTGTTATAAAAGAAGTATCTCGAAAATGGGGTGGAACGTGTGTGTAATATATAGAGTGTTTCAGTTGTATTTCCTATAATATTTTACCAACACTTTGTATAATTAAAAATAAAAGAAAACGTGAATTCTTAAATGCTCGATTAAACAAAATTCTACCAAAAATGTTTAATTACATCGGTCAGTGTTTACCTGTTCGATAATGCATAAGAATAGATTTTCTGTTTCTTTTTTTTCTTTTTTTTATATTAATATTAAACATAATATTATTTATAGTTTCAGGATTTTCTTCTAGATAGTATTGTTTCGTATTAGAAAATTTCTTGTCGAGATATCACATAAACTATGGTTTTTCTCGAGCTTTCCAGTACTTAAAACCGGACATGGTTCTTCTCGAGCACGTGCGTTACTGCTCTCTCTCTTTTTTTTTCTTTCTTTTTTCTCTTTCTTTTTGTCTCCTTTCTTTTTTCATCATTGGCGTATATATACATGCACAAATTAATTAGAAACGCTTGACAAGGAGTCTGCGAGTCTCTTTCAAGTGGGCGCAATTAGACGCCCTCGTCTTGTCCGCTTGGGCTATGGAGAAAAAGTGCGAAGAAAGTTCGTTGATACGAACGTTGCCGAGATCGCAAAAGATGGAAGGAGAAAGTATCCTCTTGGAACGAATTAAACGACCCGTCGGAAACTTTTCTTTCTTACTTCTGCATCTCCTTTCTTTTTTTATATCACATACACAACTTTTTAGATGACATATATAAGGATACACACATAACACACGCATAAAACTTTGTAGACTATGTATATATGCGTATATACGCACATAAAACTTTTTAGACGATGTATATAAGCATATATACACATATACACACGCACACATACATACATATATGTAAAAAAAATTTCATAAATGGTCGAAAAAGTAAGGACATTTACGAGTATACAACGTGTCTTCTAAATGAAAGATGATTAAAAAGACCGCAAAGGGTAATTAAGAACTTACCCAGATACACACACACATACAAACGTGACGATCATGTACAAAAAGGTCTAAAAATGAAAGATCATCTATCTCTTAAATGTTAAAGTATATGTCACAATAATTATTCTTTCGACCAAATTTTCTTCAACTGACTGTACTCTCGGATGATTGGTTTAACTCTGTAGATGGGAAGCATCTTGCATGTCAGGTCATAGGGTTGATAATGATAGAGGAGACATATGATAAAAGGGGGAACGTAAGAAGAAGAGAGAAAGAAAGAAAGAAAAAAAGAGGAGGGAGGGGATGGGAGGGGAACTTTAAAAAAGAAACGTCCGAATTCATTTTGTACGAAGAGAAGGATCGTCGGGCGTGTCTTTATTGAACAGCTGATAGGAATATCGTGTGCGTGTGTGTGCGTGTGTGTGCGTGTGTGTGTTATGTGGACAGGATATGGTTTGAGAAAAAGAAAAAGAGAGAGAGAGAAATTATAACGGGTGTCTTATTTATATTCGTAAGAAATGAAAGAGACAGAACAAATGTATGCTTACTTATGTTCAATTTTATTGATCTATAAAAATAATAATTTATTAACATTGCCGACTTGTTCTGGTCAAGTGAGTGTATATAGAATAAAAATCACCTTATTCGAAATATTATACAATGGATTTTTGTTTGAAATTTTTTTGATTGGAATGAATGAACCCTTCTTTAATCTTCTGAAAGTTCGTTCACCTTTTCTCGATTATGAGAACGTGAAGAAAATCGTAAACGAAGTGGACAAGACTTGAAGAATCAAAGAGGGAATGAATAGAATTGAAAGCAAAAAGGGGGCAGTGTAAGGAAGATCCTGAAAGAAGATAGTTCACGGTTTTGATGACGAGAGAGTCAAAAGGTGGGAAACAGCTGACTGGGCTTGTATGATATATTCGATAAAAATAAAAAAAAAATAAAGAAAGGAAGATGCGAATGATCGTTGTGAAAAGAAAATTCTGGAATATAAAAAATTAATAAAAAAAAGATTGTGTAGATTAAATGATAGAAAATGTTTACAATCGTGTGATGAAATAATGTAGAAAATAAAAACAAATACTTATGGAATATCCAACTACGATACTACTAGTAGAGTTATCTCGTAGTTTGTTTAAATAATATAATATGATTTTTTTTTATATCGGAATCCTGAAACACGTTTCAATCAATGTGTTAAAACGTTGAATATTGAATTTTGACAATCGTATTCATCGTTGTTAATTGGAAACATTATACTATAGTGAGTAAGCAAGTGGCAACAACTGCTACGTTTGATCGATATTTGCCAAAGTCTAAAATAAGTCTATCAGATTATTTCAAGATTCGAGTATTATCGTACGCGTTCCACTTATTTCGTTATTTTGTCGTCGAGGAAATGATTTTCTTCATTCTTCGTTCTAATCCCATCTGATTTTTGTCGTCCTCGTTCTCCACCATGTAATTACGAGAGTGCGAGAATATGTCGTTCCGTTATTGTCGTATACGTGTGTATTCACATATATGTATTTTGTATTTGTTGTATGCGTTATATGCATGCGATACAAAATTTGCCGGTAACGAGGAGCAATTTGAGTCTCTCTCTCCCTCTCTCCCGACTATGTCGACTCACTTTGCGAATAAGACATTAAATTACCAAGGAGTATTATGTTATTAGCAAGATGAGAGCATAAGCGCATAACACGCGGCGTGTTACACACATACCGAAGCTGGGAGAAAAAAAAAAATATATATATATATATATATAATAAAATAAAAGAGGAAAGAAATGATAAAAAAAGGGACCACTTTTTCTCTCGCTTGGTCTCGTAAATGTACACAAGTTACTTACATAGACACACACATACATATACATATGTATATTTATTTATATATATATTTACTTACACATACATAGATACGTTGGAAACTGGAATGATTCCGATAACGAGGCAGCCACCTTCGATGCAACTCATGCTCGTTATATTTCAGCAAGACTGCACGCTCTCCTATCTAACCGCTAGCCAGACTTTTTTTGTGGGTTAACTAAGCGGCCATTCGCCGCTATACAAGTCGAGGATAAGTAGAACGATCCATGAATCTCCACCTGTACCTTCTTCTTCTTCTTCTTCTTCTTCTTCTTCTTCTTCTTCTTCTTCTTCTTCTTCTTCTTCTTCTTCTTCTTCTTCTTCTTCTTCTTCTTCTTCTTCTTCCGTCTCTCCTTCCGTTCGTTTATTCCTTATTTAGTTAGATAGTTAGTTAGTTAGTTTGGTCTTTCAGTCTAATTACTTTTATTAAACATGGACCATTATTAGTTTTACATTCTTCATGAAATTTCAGTAAAATGTGTTTTTTATTCAACAAAAATTAATATCAAACGATTCAAACGATTATATTGTATAATTATAATTATCTATTTTACCATCATTTCTAATTTAGAAAAAATTATTCTTGTTTTTTATTAAAGCTTAAAAATTGTAATAAAATAATAAAATGATCGATAAATTATGAAAGAGTTTCACTAATAGAAATAATTGGATTCATAAAAAATATCGTGGCGCGTTAAATCACATAATCAAAGAATAGCGTGACACAAAACGGGATCGAGAGTCGATAGAGAAGAGGAATTCAACCCACTTTAAATTACGATCCCTGATTTATTATGAATTCTAATACGTATTTTCTCTCTCTCTCTTTCTCTCTTTCTCTTCTTTCTCTCTCTCATACACACACTATTTTTCTTTCTCCTTCTTAGTCTATCGTAAGTTAAATCATTGCAATGGTCGTCCCGATTTGTGGTTGAGACGTATCGCGTTGACCCAGAACTATCGTCTCGCGTTTCTATCATCTAATATCGTCGAACATCATCGTCTTATGGATGAACGATCGTTAGAAAAATAAAGAGACGAGATATACCAAGCCAACCAACCAACCAACCTTAATCCGCAGTAATGACTACGTATTCCTTTTTCATTATTATATTTTTGTTCTTATTCTTGTTTTTCTATCGAGATAAGCTGTTATCTATTGCCTTGGTAAATGCGAATAATGATCGAAGGTCGAATTTTATCTGCCAATCCGCTTTTTTTTAATTTTTCATTATTTCCGATAAAAGTGGAAGAAAGAAAGAAACAGCGAGAGAGAGAGAAAGAGAGAGGGAGAGAAATGGAAACAGTTTGGTTTTCTCGTTATCTCTCTCTCTCTCTCTCTCTCTCTTTCGAAGTATTAAAATTGATGGCACTCCTCGTCGGAAGTTTCGTCCTTCTTCTCGGCGCCTTCTTTTTCAAAACCAGCCTATCTCTTTCTTTCTTTGCTGCAGGAACTGGTCTTTTCTCATAGTCTTGTAGAAAAATTTTCTTGCTTTTTCTCTCTCTCTCTTCCTCTCTTCTTTCTCTTTCTCTCTCTCTCTCTCTCTCTCTCTCTCACTCTTCCTCTCTTCTTTCTCTTTCTCTCTCTCTCTCTCTTTACATATATATATATATATATATATATATCTTTCTTTCTTTTGAAACGTATGCATTGACACTCAATGTAACATACATCGTTGCAAGAACGACACTGACGTCAGGAGCTATGATGAACTGACAGGATGTCTGGACGGATTCTGTGAGAAAGTTCTCAGATAACGCGAGGGATGTTTCTTTCCTTGAATGGGGGAAAAGAAGGTTAATATATTATATGTTTTTTTAATTATTTTTTTTATTATAAACCTATCTTACTCTACGACCATACTCGTCTCATTTTTTTTCAAATAGCACGAGGAAGAATATTATCTTGATGGGTGCAAGGGAAAATATATTTTTTGAATTATTTTGCATTAAAAACCGATTTGTATTATATTTCGACTAATCTCGTTTCATGTTTTTTATTTTTTTTATTTTTTCGTCGTTAAAGAAAAAAACAGAGAGACGTAAGCCTGCTTACGGTAACTTTTTTCTGACAGGTTCACTTATTCTAGTAATTTCTTTTTTATTTTTCTTGAAAGAGAAAAGCGTTGACAAGATATTTGTGTTTACAAGTTCTATTGGAATATTGAGAAAAAGGTGCCAGCTGTAACTAATGATTTTTCGAAAAGAAGAATGAATAGAGAAAGAAAGAGAAAGAAAGAGAAGAAAATAAAGAAAGAAAAAAAGAAAGAAAGAAAGAAAGAAAGAAAAAAAAGAAAGAAAGAAAAAAAAGAAAGAAAGAAAGAAAGAAAGAAAGAAAGAAAAAAAGGTAAAAGAAGAAACAATTTGTATGAAGGTTTCGAGCATGGCAGGCAAATCATGCATCTTCTGACGCCCTGGCTTTCATTATCCAAAGAGGTGTGTTACGTGCGTGTAACCCTTGTGTAATAATTGCAAGAAAGCAAGGCGGTTGCAGCTGCTGCATCATTTCGAAGTTCTTCTTAGTCTCTGTATTAGTATTTCTCCGTATATGTGTATATGTATGTGTATGTGTGCCCGCATGACGAAAGAAAAAAAATGCATTTTGTCGATTCTCATCGATATAGGCTCATAGCAACCCTTTTTTTTCTTTTTCTTATAGAACATACCATTTGTAATTTCAAGGAACCGTGGCGAGTCCCCATCGGAATGAAAAAAGCAACGCAACCCCTTGGGTGGTATAGCCAGTAACTTTTTAAAAAAAGGGGTAGGAGGGTAGGGTACGCAGTATCGTAAACGCCCACAGCTAACTTCCTTCTTCTATTAATCGTTGTTTCTCGCGATAAATCGTTTCTCCAACGGTCACGGGTATCCAACAGTTTTCATCCGTCAATTAGGTGTTTCCGAAACTCGCAGCCCTAATTCTCGCATCGGGTTACACCCCTCTTCGAGCTTGTTTTTTCTTCATCCTGCAAAAGGATATCGAATGAAAAGCAATTCGAAAAGAACCTGTGGAGAAAATTAGGTTTTCATAATGTAGAGTCCAGTCAGTTCCGTTTGTTACGTGTTCAAAATTTTACGATATTATTATTTTTGATCATTTATTCATTCGTTCTTAACTAACGAGATGCTTCGTATTTCAATAATTCAAAGTATCTAGGTTTTGGTCCCGTTTAATAATAAAAGTCGAGTGATGCTTTACCACTAGGCGGTAAGTTAGCATCGTTAAAAACCGGTGGGACAATTAATTTTTTTTCAATCGAAGGAGTTACACGAAGCCGTTCTCCTCTCTATCGTACACATCTTTCTTTGCTTTTTTTTCTTTTTTTATTATTATTTTCTTCTCTAGAAAGAAGTAGTAGGGTTGCTGCTGCTCCTTCTCGAATCAAGGGGCAAAATTGACGGTAATGGCGATAGCAACCCTTTGACCAGCTGTGTTCCCCCGTACAATGCTAGTCAACGAAAAATCACGCGACAATGTTATCTCGATCTGCCTCGCCTTTTTTTTTAGGGTCGTACCTAGATTGAATCGTCAACGAAAAATCTCGTTTTAAATCTCTCTCTCTCTCTCTCTCTCTCTCTCGTAGCGCCACTTTTTTCATCGTCATAAATATCACTATCGTAATAAGAATTTCTTTCCAATATGATTTCATTGAATTCGATCGATATTATTGTCATAATCGATGATTCTTAATGATTGTGTATACATAATAAGTTTACCACGCGCAAATGATTCATGTAATAACAATCCTTAACATGCTCGACCACACTTGGTCTACACAAGAATGGAATTCTTGACAAACGCTATTGTACTCTAGGTACTCTTGACAAAGGCACCAGTGTGCTGCGTTTGGCTTTCTCAAAAAAGCAAACAAGCTCGACCCTTTTCATAGCTCAATACTGTTGTAGAGTTTTTAATCCCAGGGAAGAGAGAGAGAGAGAGAGAGAGAGCCAATGAGGGACTCTTCGCTATGGTATTTTGGTCAGTAATACGAAAAAGAAAACGAAGGGGGTTGGTTAGCAGCGAGAATGCTAAACCGGTCCTTTTTACTACACTGTTTCTTCTTCCGCGAATTCTTTCTTTCTCTTTTTCTTTACTTCTCTTCTTTCTATCTGTTCCTCTTTTTCTCTCTCTCTTTCTCTCTCTCTTTCTCTCTCTCTTTCTCTTTCTCTTTCTTTCTCTCTCGTAACTTCAATTTGATTTCCATTAGACTGATGCACTGTTTACTCAGCTCGGTTTCTCTTTTTTCGTGAGGTAAGACGCGGAACTATAGATAAAGAGGAGGAACAAGGAAAATAAAAAGGCAAACGGTGAATTATGCTAAAAGGGTAACCATAAGGGATCAAAAAAACGAGTCGGAGGGAAAATAATTTATTTCCCTGTCTACTTTCTCTCTCTCTCTTTTTCTTCCTCTCTCTCTCTCTCTTTCTCTCTTTCTCTCTTTCTCTCTTTGACTTTCACTCTCCTACCCTTACGAAGTTCCTTCACGTTTAGTATAACGAACCAGCGGAAAATCGTAATCACCGACGAAAGACACACACCTTACCTACGACTACGACTACAACAACAACAACAACTACTACTACTACTATGCAACAATGTTGCTAGGAAGCATCAAAGTTCGCACCCTTTTCTCACGCGGTATGTGCTCACCGTGAAGAGGATTCGTTCTATGTTCGAAGGGACTCCGTTGTAGGTAAGGGTTCTGTTCCAACATTTTAACGTCGATACGTTTTTCTCTCTCTCTCTCTCTCTCTCTCTCTCTGTCTCTCAGTCATCTTATCGATTTTTCTCTTTCGAAAAAAATAAAATGAAAAAATACGATCCTGACCTAACCCGTTGCTTTGAGTTACGTTGCGTTTAAAAAGTAAATCATTTTTAAATATATATTTACGAGACACCACTTTGGATTATCTCATATCTTTTGAGAAACCTATTGAAAATAATTTACGTCTCGTTTTATCTCCATGAAAATGTCTTCGTTGTTGACTACCAAAAAAATTCGACTCGTAGAACGTGAGATAGATATTTTTTTGAACGACTTGTCACCCAAAGTCACGTTCTAGAGATCTGATTTATGAAATTTGAATGATAATAGAAACGAACCGTAGTCCATGTTTGTCATTCTTCTTATTTTTTTCTTCTTTCTAATCGCCATTTCATCCATCACTTTCTCTCGTTGATAAATATGATCTTAGTTATACATAATAAAAAAGATAAACAAAAATAAAAAAGAAACATAAGAACAAAATCATTTAAATCCGTTCCCATTGCAAGGGAAATAATTTTCTTTTCGAATTCGTTTCGATTTACCTAGCAGTGAAATCGATTTTTCCATGACGCCGTCTACTTTTTTTTGACGGTTAATCCTTAATTCAAATAACGTTTTCATTCTTTGTTAAAATATGTTTTATATTTGTTTAACTTCGAACGTAGTAGAAATCGTTAAAAGTTGATTTAGGTGATATGACATTAGAAAAAGGAGTTTGGGGTTAAAAAAGTATGACAAGAGAGAAAAGTCAGTTAATACTAATCCTACTGTTGCCACTGGTATAAGCCAACCAACATCAACAGCAAAAGCAACCCAAGAGATGATGGCAGTAATGGTGTGCTGTTTGTATGGAAATTTACCGGTCGGAAAATGACCGAGTCTAAAGGCTCCTCTATATAACCTCTACTCTCGTCGTTCCCTTCGTCCTGTTTGATTCTCTTGCCTTTCTTTTTTCTTCCAGGTAATTTGCCCTGCAAATTATCACGGTGAAAGATCAGGTCTCCGAGGAAAAGGAGAAAAAAGGGAACTTGGATGGACCGTTGGACAAAAAAAAAAAGAAAAGAACGAAAAGAGAGTTTCCAGGGTCTTGTATTTTTTCCCCTTCAGACTGAAAAAATAAGATATTTCTTTTTCTCTTGACTAGTGGAAGACAAATTTGTATTTAAGGATTAACATCTTCTTCGAAAGGTGGTATAAAGATTAAAAACATCTGATATCTTAAGTTAAAAGGTTTTTCTCAATATAAAGTTACTTACCATTAGTTTTATTTTTTTTTTTTACGTATTGGTTAAAATGATTCATCGTGTAATTTTATTTTTGAAAAATCATACAAATTAAGTGATTTTATTTATTATCTCTAATCAATTCTGAGTTTAACTTTTATTAAATATATTCAATCAAGCGTTTTGAACTTTCAGAAGTTATGAAAAATCCTTCCTTTTGTTGAGAAAATGAAAAATTAATTACTTGAAGATTATGTTATCAGAAATATTTATGCAATAAATGGCATCATGAGCCTTTTGATGTCTTTTTTTACACTATAAAGATGAAGAAGTTGCCAAATTATTAAGAGAAAAAAAGTCGTAATACTGTACTTCTCTCCATCTAATTTGTTGATATTTAAAAAACATAATTGACGTCCCGTTAAAATTGAAGCTTCTCTAAGGATGATCTAATGCATCATCACGAGAAGGAAACGAGAGATCCTTGAGAGTGTGTTATGCATATTATACTCGTTAATTGTTTCTTTAGTTCAGCGAAACGAGCTTGGTCGAAGGAAATAATAAGGTGCCGCTTCCTTAATTAAAGCCAACTAACTGTTCTACGTTGCATAATCATCGTCTCTTGATTATTTTGCATCCAGCTTAGACGATATTATAAGAGATTTATTTAACTTCGGATATGAGAATATTATAATATATTATTAATACGATAACATATGATGATATTATTAAACAAAAATTTTATCATAATTCTTGTTTACAAGTTAGTCATGTAAACAATCTAAGGATTTGTCTTTGTGAACACATTCATTCGATTCTCAGGAGTAGAATATAATCTTAATTTTAATGGTTATATTATTATCGCAGTTATTCTTTATCGTTATTATCGAAACAATTAGAATTGTTTCACCAACGGACAAGTGTTTAACAGAAATAATGACTTCCTAAGTAGGATCAGTGCAACCATAAATGACGTTGTTTCCTGTTTCTAAGAAAAGAAAAAAAGAAATAAAAAAATACCATGAGAAGAAGAAATTCGTTTGCATTTAGAAGAAACATTTCGACGGTACGTTTTATCTTACGTTAGATTCAAGAAAAAAATTATTATAACACACCCCCACAGAGACAGTCAGATGTCCTGTTCCGAATTAATACAAACGATACAACCACGATACCTTGAAAAATGTCTTCTGTCTTTCTATCCTATCCAACCTTCAAAGAAATATTACAATTGGAACGTGACAAACGATTCTTATTGTATTTCTTTGTACGAATGCCACCAGACAGATGCACATTTTTTTAAGGTTTCCCCGTTACTTTGAATACGATGGGGTTAGAAAATATTTAGAACGTGTGCCCATACATTTTAATAGTTTTTAATCAATTCTATTCTTTTTATTCCATTCAAATTATACGTAAAAATATAATTCGATTACGTATTGACAAAAAAAAAACCACAAATATTCGTTTAATCTTACACAAAGACAAATTTTTGACAAATATTTGCTGTTGTATAAGGTTCTTCAACTTATTGTTGATCAGGTGAGGCCAATATTGCGAATAATACTTCAATCAATTGGCGAAAACATTTAATCATGATTTAATTTTTGCAATCTTGGAGTTCAGAATATAGTTTGATAAAATTAAAAGAACGAGTCTTTCGTTATTACTTAATAGATCCAATTAAAATATTTGAAAGATCGGTTATAAATTAATTTCCCATAAGTGACTTTATAAAAAAAGAAAACTATCCAATAATTATCCAATAACGTCATAAGGAAAGGGGATCGTTTGATTTGACCAATCCTTAACGATCGATACATAATGCCTCGATTATTATTATATCCAAGGAAGAAAAGTTGATGGTATTCTCAATGAACTCTACGGTGTGGCACTTGGTTTCGCGTATTCCCTTTTCTTCCTTTCGTACTTTATATATATTTTCTTTTTTTCTGTTCGGAGGATTCAAAGGTAAAATTGCCAGCTGGTCCTTGGCCGCCCCACACGTCAGTTCTACGAGACTCCTGCTGCAACCATTGTTTCGTTGAGGTATAATACGCGCTCGTTTCGTTTTGTACAAGCTCACCAACCGAGGGAAAAAAGAAAAGTAAAAAAAAGAAAATAAAAAAAGCTACGAATTGAGTCGGTCGCACGATCGATCGACTCTCCAAAGAAAAACGTCCTCCTCCTTCTCTTCCAGTTAAAACTGAGAGACTCTCTTATACATACATATATATATATAGGTATATACTACTATTCCTTGAGTGGACTCCAGAGAATTGCCTTTCGACGATTACCTCGTACGCTTTTTTTATTTTTTTATTTTTTTTTTACTCAACCAATAGAGAAAGAAGAAACCGGTAGCTGTCGAGAAACCGGTGACTACTTTCTTGCTTTATCCTCTAAGAAAATTTGCTTGTTTTTTTTCTCTTCTTATGCACGCTCATACTCTCATTCGAATTTTTTCTAACACTGATCATTTATTACAGATCAAATAATTTTTATAGATATAGGATAGATTATCAATTATTTTTTTTTCTCCTCGATTTTAATTTAATGATCAACAAAATTGACGGAGAACTAATTAATTTCGTAATATAGTGTAAAATTTTCTATTTAAATCTAAACGCGTTACTCGTCAAGTTGCATATTCGATCGGTGTCATGAAAATGATACACGTGGTGTACGGCAATAAAACAATTATTTTTTTTAATTATTCACTCAAAAGAAAAGTAATCTTATACGAATGATCATTTAAAAAATTAAAAAAACATTCACAAATGATTTCAAATAAGGTTAATTGATTTAAATAACGTTAAAATTCTATTTCCATCAATGTGCCACGTGTATTTCTTGTGAGAAAAGGAAATGGATGTGATCGTCGTTTTCCTAACGATTTAAGTTCTAAAGAAAAATTTATAAGAGCAATGGAAACGCCTAGAAAGTAGAAACGATGAGCGGGGTGGGGCGGGGCAGGGTGGGGTGGGAAGGGAAGGCAAGGATTTCTTATTGAAAGATTAATGATCTTAGACTAACGTACGACCTTCGCGCCAGAGAAGAAACATTAATTCCAGAAACGTGGTACGTCCGTAGAATAAAAAGTTGCAATCTCGTTTCTTCGATAAATCCTTCGATTTCTTTCGGAAAGAAGAAAGATTTGTGTATATATACACCTACTACATAAATATATATTATACGTACTTATCTGTATTTTTTATTTCCGAATATCGATCAAGATCAAGATCAATGATAAACGAAAACTACGCGCATTTTTTATGCTTCAATATATTCTTTAAACTACTTAAAATGCTTTGGCCGTTGGCCTTGATCGTAAAAGAATATAAAAAAAATAGGAGGGTAAGGTTTGAGATTTCAACGTTTAAACAGCGATTGAATATTAATAGAGATTGAGTAATCTTGTGCGGGGAAAAAAAAGAAAGAAGAAAATCTTTTCAACCTTCGGATCTCTTGATAATTTTTAAAGTAAATACTACCCTTGTACTATTGGCCTACCTCCCTACATTGTTATTTTACAACACAGTTTCGTAGAAAGAATTTTTTGTAGATTCGAGATCGTCGATCATTGCTTTTGATCTTTCGGTCTTTTTTATTTTATTTTATTTTATACTTTTTTTTCCATTCTTTTTTGAATAAAAGAGAATGGGGGGAGGGATCAAAATGTTTCCACGTTGAACGTTGATCCGTTCTTTTTCCTTTTTTCTTTCCCACCTTTTTCTTTTCTTTTTTTTTTCTCTTTTCTTATCTTCGTAGAAGAATAATTTTTTTTTGTGCGTTTCATCGAAATCGCAACAAATTTTTGTCGTATAAAATTGTTACGAGTCATCTTAACGTCGATTTGTCAAACGTTTAATAGAAAATGAAATTGAACATTATTCAATGAGACACGCTCTCGCTTTTCTAACCAAACATTTCTACGGATTTCCCTGTTTTCTAAAATTAATCTGATTCCAAGTCATCGTTTCGACGTTCTTTCTAAAAAGAAAAAAAAAAGAAAAAACTAATTTGACGTTTCTTGCGAGTCACGAAATGTTCATCAATAGATAGCCGATTTATTCGAAACACATGCAGGTTGTTTCGAAAAAACTCAACAACTCTTAAATTAGAGAAAACAAAATCAACAGAAAAAAATTAAAACAAAAAAAAAATCGGAAATAATAATAATTATTTTCTGTTTTATATCTTCTTTCTGTTTTTCTATTTTAAAGAAATTAATTTTCGCTTAAGGTTACGTTAGAAAAAAATATGAACCCACAAATTTCACTAAGCCGAATATATTAATTGTTTAACAAAAATTTCGATTTTCTCAATACGACGATATAACAACACTATAGTTTAAATATTCGTTTAAACGTGTATTTTTTCCCAAGGAGAAAATAATAAGAAACTCTTTATACTGAGATATATCTCATTCGTATCGACAAATTTCCATCGTAAAGTATAAAAATTGTATTTTCCCACGGGGTTGGGGGAGGAGGGAAGAATAAACGATGTTTATTCGTTCGCGAGTTCACGTCTAACGAGAATGAGAAATTTCGTAGCGTTCAATTAAACGATTTTGTCGGGTTCGTAGTTTTAACCTTACATTAGACGTTCCTTTAAAATTGAGATAGTTTGAGTATATTCGAGAAATGCTCGAGGAAATACGCGTAACCGAGATGAGAGTATCTCACTAAATGAATGCTTTCTCTGTTCCTCTCTCTCTCTTTTTTCTTCCTCTTTCCCCTCTCCCTTCCCCATCCCCTGTTCATTCTATCTATCTCAGCGTTAATCTTCTCGCCTTTCTTCGAGGTTTTATATCTCATATAGCCACCGGCAATTTCAGTCGAACGGGATAAAAGAGGAAGAAGAAGACTGACTTTCTTGATAATGTCCGTGAACAACGTTATGCGCTAAATCGAGAATAAATTTGAAATAAGAACTGATATAATAAAAAATATTGCTTTTTGGTCTTGTATGTGTACGTATAGGCGTGTGCGTGTGTGTGTTTTTTTTCTTCTTCTTCTTTTGATTAGGTTATCCGAAGAGAGAAACGGTTTTATCTGTCTCTTTTCGGTCTTATCTCTGTCTCTATTTACTCATTGCAAGGTGTCTCACGCATAATACACGAAGTTCTTCGTATGCGTAGCAACGAGCTTTGGTCTTTTCGATAGAACGCATCTGCACAATGCTTGTCGTTTATTGGTACAAGGGGTGCTAAAATGTGTATGAGAGAGAGACAGACAGAAAGAAAAAGAGAGAGAAAAAGAAAGAAATAGAAAAAGTGGGAAGGAGAGAGGGGTTTTAGAGGGATCCAAAGCGAGATAATAATAAATGACTCGCGTGAAGACGACGAATGCGCGATTTACATGAGAAGATTGATGACCGCGAGAAAAAGGGGGATGCTTAGAGTTTCTCTCTTTCTCTCTCTCACACACATACTCACTCTGTATCTTCGATGACTGGATTATTCTGTAACCCTCTTTTTTCTCTTTTTTTTGCATATCTTACTTCGTGAATTTACTGTGACACTAGTGTATATGTATCTCAGTGTTTATGTGTGTGTGTGTGTTTGTTTCTCTTTTTTTTTTACTTCTCTTTAGCACTTTTATCTTTTAATGATCAGAAATAGTAATCTAATAAAATTTATTATGATAGACTATAAGTCGATAGATATCTAATTATTGAGCCATTAAACATAAAATGTACGATTTCGAACTGAAAGTAATCGGAATAATATAAACGTTTCATATTTAATGATTTAATAGATACGATTAGATGAAACGTAATGGTGATGGGTGATGGTAATAAAAAACAAAAAAAAAAAACAAAAAAGAAAGAAAAGAAAAGAAAAAAAGAAACACTTTAATCGAGTAGCTCTCTATTTTCGTCATTTTGGATTTCTATTAGCTTCGACAATACACAGACTGTGACTCCACTGACCTACTTTTTTGTTCCTAACCGAACAAATCTACCGGGTGTCTACCAGTGCCTTTGACCTTTTCCGAACGATCGATCTTACAGATAGAAGATCTTTTATCTTTTTTTATTTTTGTTTCTCGTCCCCTTCTGTCAAAAGGGAGAGTAAAATAGAAAGAGAAAACGAAAGAGGAAAAAAAATGTCTACTTTTATTGTCCATCTTCTCGATCGATCAGAAATTTAGCGATCGACCGGACAAAATTGCGAGAAACATTTAAAGGGCAAAAAAAGGGAAGATTGAAATGTTACGTTTTTAAATGAACTTTAGGGGTCGGTCGTAGTTTATAGTCTCGTCTCGTAAAACGAGAGAAACGAAATCGAGGAGAAAATGATTCTATCGTGTTAGGTTTTGAAAGATACATATTCTTTAACGTTCACGTAGAACGAGGTCAACAACGTCGATAACGAGTTTCGTGCGAGTCTTGCAACATTGTTCCGTTTCAACGGGGTAAAACGGCACAAAAACGCTCCCTCGTATTACTCTGCGTCTGTCTAACGGTTTCAAACAGTGCGTAATTATCACTAACGAACGGTTTGTTTCGACTATTCTAACGACGATTCTTAAAACCTGACAAGTTTTTAAACAGTGTCTGTAAAATTTGATCCTTGTTTTCTGTTCATTAAATTTTTCAAAATGATGGTAGTGCTATTTTATGTTATTCGTTAGGATCGTTAAAGAAAGTAATTTCTTTTATATTCTGGATTGAAGACGTTTTAAATGGTAGATTTGACAAATTCAACTGCTCAATTATTTTTCAAAGTATTATTACATTGCCATTGCATTTATTTTCTTCTCATCTATTCCAATTGGACGAATTAAATTTAATTTTAATCCTCTGTGTGTGTGTGTGTGTGTTGTTCATTGAAAATATCCTCGTAAACGACACGTAATATTGTTATCTCTTTACACCCTATGGTTATTATAATAAAATAATAAAATATGAAGAAAATAATGACTTTGAATTTTTAATATTTTTGATTTGATGGCAAAAGAAAAAAACTATTTGACAAATCGAAACCTAACAAGGTTCTAAATGACATCTTAAACTATCTATCGTTGAAATGTAAAATGATTGTAAAGTTTGAAGTTAGATTTGAATTATTGATAAACGCGTTTAACGAAATTTTTTATCGAACAACCGATAAATATTATATAATTAAATTTATTATAAATGTTAATATATCCTTAAATTTTATTTTTAATTAAGACGAATAAAAATGATGGAATTATTCGTCGAAAAAAAAAAGAAAACGTTGAACCTGACAAGTTTTTCAATCGGCGACAATAATGTTCAGTTTAAGGAATGTAACAAACAAAATGGGTATGTTTAAAAGACTTTGAGAAGAAGTACAACATTCGAGTATATCTCATTTCTCGTCTTCCGGTGTTTCCTGGTAGCACTCAGGGAACATTTCCGGTCTCGCGACAAGTCTCCTTGGTCCAGCGAACTCACGCACGCGCCTTTATCACTTTCACATTGCATTTCACCGTCGTCGGACATGTTCTTTTCTTTTTTTCGTGGCTTCCTTCCGAGTATATTAACTTTTAAATGGTAAATATTATTGTCGCAGATTTGTCATAAAAAGAAAAAAAAAAGAAAAAGTAATGAATATTTTAATGTAAGACAAACGGTAATACAAATCAAAAAAAAAAAGTTGAGGATAAGAAAAAGAAAAAAAAATAAATAAGCAAAAGAAAGATCAAAAAACTTGAGCATATTTTGTAGTTGGTATACGCGTAAAACGTCGCTTTCTATAACACGCTCGTCGAACATAATCATGAATAATTAAAAAGCTTTCGAGTGAAGTTATCTGCTTACATGTATACATACATGTTGCGAACAAACTTGATCTTTACTGAACACACGATCTTTTTATACATCCTGTATAGGTATATGCATATATTTGTGTACGTGTGTGTGACACGTTTCACGGTAGAAATTCTTCTCTCCTTCGTTCTCTATCTATTTCTTTTTTCTTTTTCAACTTTTTTCACGCTCTATCACAACGTGTCCAACGTGACATCCAAACATCCTGATCCTCGAGAAACACATGAAGGTTTTCGTGAGATAGAAAAGAAATAAAGAAAGAAAAAAAAGATAGATAAATATAAAAAGAAGAAGAAGAAGACAAAAAAGGAAGAAAAGGGTTCAACCCAGAAGCCAAAGCAACGGTAGCTCAACGACGTCGTGCAGTTGTAGTTGTGTTGTAGTTATTGTTACTGTTGCTGTCAGGACAGGAGTTGCTGCGTGGAAAATCGAGGATATTCACGAAGATCGAGGGTGTTTTATCCTGATGAGCTCTTGCTAATAAATAATTCATGATTCTTTTTTTTTTTTGAGGATAGATATCCTTTCTTCTCTTAGTAAGAAAAAGAAAAAGATAGAAAAAACAAAGTAAAAAGAAGAAAGGAGAGAGAAATAGAAGAAGATGAAGAGAAGAAGAAGAAGCATGCGCATACGTGTAGTCAGACACGTAGATATAAGGTTCGGGGCGGGGTCCTGTTTGGTCAGGATGACGCGCGAGAGGACTGACAGAAAGCAGAGAAGCGTGAAGGACCGAGGTGAAAAATGGACGACTGTTAAACGGGATTTTAGCGTAGCATGTTTTGTTGGCCAAGGCAACGGTACGCGATGTAAAAGAATACTTTAGGGAGAAAGAAACAACGAACGAGAACACGAGCTAGTTTCTGTCCTTTTTTTCTATTTTCCCTTTTCCTATCTCTCTCTCTCTCCCTCTCTCTCTTTCTCTCTTTCTTTCTATCCCGTTTATCTCGTCGTCTAGTTTGTAACACAACTACACTTACATAGTTCGACCTTCTTGAATCGATAACTCCCGTAACCTTCAATTGACTATCTTTTTTCAAAGAAAACTATCAACCATTAGAGAAAAACGTCATATAGTTGACCGCAATGATTACCATTTCCTGTACGATTATTCTAATATTATTATTATTATTATTTTTATTAATGTGGAAATTTTTGTATTTGATTTCTCTTTTTCTTTTTTCTTTTAGACGTTACAAATATTATTGTTAACACCGTTGACTATCAATTATGAGATAACACATAGTTTTCGTAATATTACCTAGGAAGTTAAATTAATTTATTTAATAATATAACGTGATTAAATTAAATTAGCTTTTTTCTTATATCGGAATCTTGAAAAGTATCATGACAGTTAATGCGTTAAAGAAGAATTAGAAAAGAAAAAAAAACAAGAAAAAATTGTACTACGTAGAAACGAAGTGTCACCCGTTAGACACTCAACGTACAGACTTCTTTATCAAGGGAATCTGAGGAAATAAACGGTTTCCTGAGTGAAACGTGCTGCTGCTACCGGTGCTGGCTTTGCTTTGGTGTGGGACAGGCATAAGGGACAGATAATAAAAACCGTTAAGAGGGAAACTTTTTTAAGCTGCGTTCACATAAAATAATATTTCTTCGTATTTTTCATTCGATCATTATTATTATTCATGATAATTACACTTAATAAATTGATTATTTCGATTGACGAATAGATTCAAAATATAATAGGACAAAATTTGAATCATCTCGAGTCGTCGTAGTCATAGTCGTCGTCATCTTTTCTTCAATGTTCGTTTATCAACCTAATTTACTTTAAATTGCGTTATCTTATCGTAAAAATTTTACGCAGTACAAAACAACTTTTGATAACACACGATGAAATCCAGTATAAAAATGTTCGTCGAGATTAAACGTTGGTAATTAGGTAAGGACGAGTACAACGCGCTTGTTAATAATTATTAACGAAACAATGTCATTGATTATTATTATTTTTTTTTTTAATATTTACGGAAGTGGAAAGATAAAACTTCGATGGATGGAGACTAAATAGTTTTACTAAATAGTTTCCACTATGTTCGAGCATCGACTTTAATTGTTTTCCCATAGATCGAATAAACTGAGAAAGACTACAGAATAGAGAGTTTCCTCAATGTGACACGTCATTGTTTCTAAGTTGAAATATATTATACAAGTATTGTTCCTTTCTACTTGTATGGGAATTTGATTTAAAACTAACATCCCCATTTTTGTTTTACTTTCCTTTTAATTATATAATTAAATCGATGGATTCCCATGAGATTAGAAAAATAAAAAATTGGAAGATTAGATATAAAAGTTACGAGTCTTGTAAACGAAAAGGCAAGAATTTCAAAAATTTTTCTTTTAAATAGAAATAAAGTTTGTCTCTATTATAGACTCAAAAACTTTTCAACTCACTCACCACGTTTATTATATAAATAATAATAAATAAAAAATAAATTGTTTGAAACTTCTTTTCTTTTTTTTTAAATATTTTTCTATACCATTTAGATTAATGTTATTACGATTCGAGTATAAATTTGCAAAAATAATTAATTTAAATCAATGAGAAAAAAAGAAACGTGCTTCCGGCATAGTATGGCACCAAGAACACGCCCTGATGCGCGCGACGAGTATGCAACTGAATGCATTTAGGTGCCTCAGCTTTTTCCTTCTCTTTCTCTTTCTTTATTTTTGCCCTCCCCATTTCTCTTTTTCTCTCTCTTTCTTTCTCACTTTGAGCGGAACTTTTTAAAAACAGCAGGATATGCGGGCCTCCCAACGACACTAGTTTTATTTATGCTGCATCCACACGTAACAGAAAGAGAACGTTTCATTTGGCCACCACCCGAGTTTTTCTTCCTTTCGAATGATTTAATGGATCGTGAGAGAGCAGCCAGCCAGCCAGCCTGCCTACGAAAACCATCTATCGCGTTTTCTTTTCCTCTCTATTGACTTATTCCAATCATCTTGCGTTTTTCGTATTGTCAAAAAGATCCAAGGGGGGAATAATCCATTAGACCATAGAATTTTCTTTTAAACAAATTTCACGTGAACGGAATCGTTCGATTGAAAAATATTATTGAAAATGTATTATACGCTCGAAATGTTTTCTGCAAGGGACAAAAATCGATATTTATTTATTTCTAACATTTGTAATTATTTGTACGTTATATATTATATACTATATACAAATTTTTTATTGTTATAAATCCTCTATGATATTAGAAAAAATTGTTATTAATGCAAATATATAAAAACGTAGAAGAAAATGCATTATTCACATTTAACAAATTTTTCAATGAATTCTTTGATACATTTTTAATGATCAAATGAGGAAAAAATGTTAGAGTTAATTATTATTCGATTAACGTTAGACACGTGGCATAATCGAGTCACGTAATAAATGTAATTGATGCCTAGATAGAGAGAGAAAGAGAGAGACTCATATAGAAGTAATATTAAACTTGAAGAATGATTCACGTTCATAATCCACCTTTAATTCACGGAAAGAGATCCTCGCGTTAGGATTAACTCTTATTACTATGAAAGAACAAAACCGACCTTGAACCTAATGAGTCAGACCAATAAAATAAAAAACGTTGATTAGCGATTTAACAGTTGATAATAGTTAAGGAACGTAAAGTGGCTTAAAAATGACTTTTAACATTGGATACATTGAATTTTATATTTACTTTGAAAGAAAGTAATGAAAGAATATGTTTGTTTTTGTAATTAATTTTTTTTCTTTTAAGATAACATTTATTCTCATTGCAAAAACGTTCTTATAGACATTAATGGAAAATTGTGATCGATTTTGTGTAATTTTTTTTCGAATGGAATTACAACACAATAAAACGTTCAAATTTCCTTATAACTCACTGTACATATCTAAATTCAATACAAATCAAATTGCAAGGTCCTACTTATCATTTAATTCTTTAGAATCTAGTCTTCATGACTTCCTTATGATTACTAGAAACGGTGTCTCGGATGTATTTAACGTTTCCCATAATGTTAGAAAGAGAAAGAGAAAGAGATACCATAGGTGGTTAATAACTGGATCGTAAGTATCTTTACAATCAACTATGGTGGTCGTCACACCCGTACATTTCGCAAGTTACATTCTCACTTGCTTTAAAACCAAAAGAAAGAAAGAAAGAAAACGAACAAATAAAAATTAAGTACTTACACACATACATAACACATACATACAGATGTACATGCATATATTCATACATACATAAGTATACATAAACATACAATCAGTTGTTTCCGCGAAACGAATCCGGAAATTAAAACGGTGTTGTCGTTCTACATTGCACGAGTATAATTATTGTTAGAGAGCCGATACCATTAAGTCGTTGGTGCTGGCCACTAATAACGTCGCGAACTATAATACGATCTTGAATATACACTAATAGTCATCTATAATTATTCTTCGCACTACTTTTTAATGATGATGATGATGATGATGATGAATAGTCTTCGTTTTACAAGTTCTGACTATCTCGTCGTTTCTCATGCTCTCCGTTTGTGACCATTCATTTGTTTATCTGTTTATTTTCAAGAAAAGAAAAATAATAAAAAGATTTATTTTAAAAGAATATCTCAATCATTTTCCCGTGTCAACAGTCAAGTAGTAAAATAAAAATAAGAATGGAAAAATAATAAAATGAAATACTCGACTATATGCGAAAGTTTATGCCCGATAGATAAGAAAAATAAAAAATTTCTAGCTTCGCCGTAATCGACGGTTTGTAAAGATAACTGTATAAATGCAAGAAAAAAGGAACAAAAAAATAGAGGAGGAGGAAGAGGAGGAGGAAGAGGAGGAAAGAGTAGCTTCCTTGACCGCACTGATAATATTATACCATTCTACCATATAACGTTCATATAACTGTTAGTCTTGTCAGACATCTCTCTCGCTCAATCATGGATAATTTTTACCAATAATTTTATTCGTTTAGGTTTCTTGATTTGATTTCAAAAATCCTTTGAGGTATTTGTTCTAATAATTACTTTGATTTGTCTCGGATCGAAATTATTGAATTTTTTTTTATAAAAACGATACGTTAGATCTTCGATCTAACATTGACCGATTTAATATTTTAATCAATATGATTGATATAAAAATATAATTAATAATAATTTGACATAAAATGATTTTTAAATGTAAATGACAAAAGTTAATCAGTATTGTAGGTCGTTGGAACATAATTCATACGATCTCTTCACCTTGTAAATGCGTACATGACTGAATAATGCAGGTGAAGAACCTTTACGTTACTCTCTTATGCGTTTTCTATCTGATAGGTTTCTTTTCGTCGAGAAATATTCAAAAAAATTCCAACGATCGCGTTCAAAGGGTAAAAATCCTTGACAAACATTTTTGTTAACCTTATTAAAAGACTATTGTCCGAGGAGTGGGGGGAGAGGGATAATATTGTACTTATTGGTCAAATTAAAACTAACAAAAAAATACAAAAATTTTTCCAATCGATTCAATATTATTAGTTAATTTGATTTTAATCGATCTTGTTTCTTTTTTTTAGACTATAAATTTCTGATCCGTAAAAAAACGAAATTGGAAATTGTGAAGATTTTCCATAGAGATACTACACACAAAGCAAACAAGCCAGCATAAAACCTGTCGGCGAAATAAAAAGAGATAGAAGATAGGAGGTTAATGTTGTCTCTCTCTAATTTGCGAGTCTTGTTCTTTCTTGCGTTATATATATATATATATGATATATATATGTTACCGCATGAGTTAGAGAGAGACAACATCAACCTTTCGTTTTTTGCTGTATATTCATGCAGAGACATTTCCATTTACACAACCGCCTATGGTTTGTTTCCTCTATCTGTAATGTCTCTATAAGATTTTCACGGTCGCTTGTCAACACATATCAAATACGTTGATAAAAGTCAAAATATTTATATTTATTTTTATACATTTGGACCATGACCGGTGTATGTCGTCGAGAATCGGTAATATCTAAGGGAATTTTTATTGAAATTTATTATTGGTATTATTTTCTTATCTTATTTAGTGTACACACTATTAGTTTTAAATTCAATAATTTATTTACATGTGTACATAAACTTTCCCCTATTTTGTAATAATATGTTTCAATAATAAATTATAATTTTAAAACGTAACAAAAATATTTCTATTGAACAATCACTATCTGTACATGGTTAAACGTCGACGTTTGCCGATGTAAGTCAGAAATGAACATATTTAGCAAATATTTTAGAGATATTATACACCAAGCTAACATATGTGAATCTAGACATTCTCCAATTATGGTCTTTCACGATAACACATATATACATATATTTAAAAGAAAAAGTTTAATCATTGCAAATTATTCTTATAAATCAGTCTGAGTTAATCTTAACAAGAAATATATGTCATAGATTCTAACTATAACACATATACATATATATATTAGGGTGGGTCAAAAAAATCAATTATTTTTTTTTTTTACAAGTGCCACGGAAAAATAGGTTGCTAAACACCTTAACAAAATTCTCGCCAAATATGAGCTCTTAATTTTAATAGGAAGATCCTCCGCATCGCAGTTTTTTATTTTTTTCTCAGTCTAATAGAATAAAATTCATACTTCATCATTAATTGATTGTACAGAAAAATGTTCTGGAAGAATTTTGTAGGAAATTGAATGCTCTACAAAAAAGGTATCTTATATTTTTTCCGTAAACCTCACCATTTGAATGATATTGAAGATTTAAATTTGATAATTTTAAGACAAATTTCATTTTTGTTTATGAATTTTATAACTCGACAATAAATGACTATTATAAAATGCGCAATACAAATTTTTGTAGGAAATTAACTGCTCTATAAAAATGGTATCTTATGTTTTGGCGATTAAATTAGGCGTTCAAAAGATATTCATCATCAAACTTTCATGTGTACTGATTTCTGTTTCTGAATATATATATATATTTGAAAGATAAGATTCTAACCATATAACACATATACTATATATTATAAAGAAAAAGTTTAACCATTGCTAATTATTCTTACAACCAAGTCCGAGTTAACTCATCCGTCAACATCATTTTTTTTTGAGAAGCATTTTCAAATTTTTTTTTTTTTAATAACTGCAACTTTAGAATATATTCGTTAAAATCATGAGATCATATCTAGTGCTTCATGAAAATATTAAAAATTCTCACTATTTTATTTCAAATCAATAATGAATGATATAAAATAATTTTTATATTTAAATAAAAAAAAAATTGTTGTAAAAATAGTTCTATTTGGTTAGTATGAATATCATACAATTGATTTAATTTTTTTTTGCATTTTCGTATTGTGGCTGGTAATGGGTTAATCTTAACGAGAAATATATATCATAGATTCTAACTATAAACGATAATCGAAGAAACTGAAAATCGATTCCCCATTATCATGGTAAAAGTGAGACGTCAAAGTAGGTCTCGGTTTTAATCTCGTTCGATCAGTTCGATACCATAGACGTCGTAACTCGTCTCGGTTGTTAGATGAAATATAGTCTATCTTTTTTTACCTTCATATTTTCTCTCTTTATCTTTCCTTTCTCTCTCGACGATTAAACTTTTATCTTCGATATCAAATTTATCAAAATGTCTACTCAACAATTTCGATTTCTTTCATCTCGATAAACTAGACAAACACATCTATCGATATGTTCATTCATTCTTTTTATTATAGAATGAAAAAACCAAGCCAAACCAAAACAAACAAACAAAAAAATGAATGAGAAAATGATAAAGATAAATAGAAAAATGATATATATATATATATATATATATATCTGAAAAATATATATGTGTGTACCCTGTTAGAAAGGATGCTCGAACGGCCCTAATCTAACTGGTTCTTCTCTCTTCTGGTATAATTTAACCGGAATAGCGTATCTCAGCGGGAGAGATTAGATCGGTTACTTTATCAAACGAGGAAATTGTCGAGGCTTAAGGACTTCTTCTCTCTTCGCATGGAACGCCATAAAAAGATGAGAACGGCCATCTTGTTCGTCTATATAAACCTATAGGATATTCGAATTGTTCTATTTTTACTTTAAAAACTACACGAAAATAGGAATTCACTGAAGATAAATAGGACGTTAATGATCGTTCTCGAAGATGTTCCTTTTAATAGATCACTAAACGTACATTTATACATACACGTATACATATATATTATACATATAGGGTATTTGAGAGGTTTTTCCAACGAAACGGTGTTAATATTCATAAAAATATGAAATAAATGTTATACAAATATGGATCATTAAAAAATTATAATTTCAATTGTAAATGTTCAAAAATTATTCGTTAACGATGATATTTTATGCTTAAATTCCAATCGATTATGTTCACTTTTTTTTACACTTATCTACAACGTTTATTATATTAAATTGTTTTAAGTAAATACCATCGAAATTACCGAAATTCATTTCAAACTAATTGTAAGAAATACGCCAATGCATACTCGTTAAAGGTATATTTCGTGCAAGAAAAATACTCGGTTATCCTGTAAAACAGTGGTTCCCAAAGTGGGCAATATCGCCTCTTTGTAAACGATGAAGCGATCCAGGGGGGCGATGACAGTCACAGGTGAACTTTGGGGGTAGGGGAATGGCAATGAATAACTGTAAGTGAGCGGTGATATTAAAAAAAGAAAAGGAACATCAAAAAAGTAAAAAATTAATTTTCAGGGGGGTAATAAATAATATTTTTTCTGAAAAGGGGGCGATAGGACAAAAAAGTTTGGGAACCACTGCTGTAAAAGAACATCAACGCAAATTTTCTAGCAGAGTAAAGCATCATCGGTCAGTTTTGTCAAACGTATACATTCACAATTACGCTAAACAGGTTCTTTTCGTCCGATAACATTGCGCGTAGGTAGTTCGCAGCACTTTGAACGAGAAATTAGGTGATTTATAGTTAATATCACAATTTTGGTATGATGCTTTAAATGATTTATGTTTCATTAAAAACATTTGCTTCTTTTTTCTAGTTTTTTTTTTTTTTTTTTATTATAGTCCATAGAGAATACGCCTGGGCATCGTTTCGTAGGAAGAAAAAGCACAGAAACTTTATATGCGTATATGCATACATATTTAAATATATATATACGTATCTATATGCATAAATATGCATCTACAAAGAGATGAAACGAAAGGGAAATAATATTATTATAACAACATGTATCTCATTCGCTTCGTTGCCTTTTGTACATTAACTCCCACGCCTTTTGATAGAATGACGTCAATCTCTCGATTCGTTGACCTTATACATGTATATATATATATATGGTTTCTCTCTCATCGTCTTCTCGTTTGTTCGACGAAGCGAGAGAGTAACGGAGAGAAAAAAAAGAAAGAGAAAGAAAGCGGTAAAAGAAGAAGAGGAAGAAGAAGAAGAAAACTCGTGCATCGAAGTGAATCAGCGTCCGTTCTGGAGCACACTCGCTTGTTTCCGTTCGTAACAAATCATACAAACGCTTCGTTTAAAATATCCTTCCGTGCTCTGCTGGACCACAGTTGGCGAAGGGGAAGGGTGGGAAATAAAGAGAGAGACAGAGGGAGAGTAGATACGATAGGATAAAACATTATATGTACTTTATTATAGAGAGAGGATGTCTCGTTTTAATTAGAATTTATATTTATAAGAGTACTTCTCATGTGAGATTATTAAAAGAATGAATTAGATATCGTCCTTCTCTCTATTTTAAATGAGGATGAGTTCATTCGAGATAATATAATGTTCGTATTTTTTTTTCTTCCTTTCTTTCTTTCCTTCTATCTATCGAAGTAACTCCAATGTTCTCTCTTACTCACTTACTCCGATATCTGACCCAACTAGGTCGGATGAAAATAAATTCGTAGGGATTTAGTGTTAATCTGCTTTGGTTGTATCCGATCGAATCTCATTAGTCCCCTAATTTCGTGTTACAGGGGAGCTATACGTTGAAAACCTGGCCGAGAGGAGGACCGTCATGATCAGGATGGGATGGTTGTGGGTCGAGGGTACTTCAATGAAGTTGGCTCTAAGGGCATTGAACCTTCGTCAAGCGGCACCCAGTCTCTGCCAGCCTCATGCCCTCGCCCTTGGATTTACTCTGAGCGATTCTCAGGGTCACTCGCTTGCTACGTTTTGGGTAAAAGAAAAAAAACAAACAAATGTTCATTCATACACACACACACACACACACACATTCACTCACACGTACATACACCATACAGAAATAAACACGTACCCGAAATGAACAACTAATCCTATTCTAAGGTGTTTCGGAAGTTAACTTGAACTTTAAAATTAAAAATAGAGTCTTATAAGATTTAAAAGGAGAGAGAAAGAGAGGGAAAAAGGGGGGACAGAAAGAAAGGGGAAAGATCGAGAGGGAAGGAAAGATAATTCTCAGTGTGCAGTGCGATGTAAACGGCCTTTATCTTCGGCACGATCCGTTTCCTCGACTGTAAACACTTTCTCGTGGCCGACAGACACTAGGTTCCCGTTTCACTGAACGCTGCAACTTCTAATTATGGCCTGGCAACGTCGCCCATTCGATTTCTAACTCATTATACAACGTTCCTTGAAAAAGGCTTGTTCTCTACAAACGTTTAGTTCCTCCTATCAATTTAACACCACTTCCAAATTTCTGATTCCACCTACTTGACTTTCTCTTCTCTCAGGCTTTTTTTTTTTTTATTTTTGCATAGCAGAAAACGTCGATGTTGTCTCAGTGGATCAAAAACTTTCGACGAATATAATTTTCTTCGTATTTCTCTTTTTATTTTTGATTGTTAAAAATTAACTATTTTTAAATGCAATCTCGTATATAAAATAAATCTTTTCTTCAATATCATACCGTTTTAATTTTTAAAATGTAGACGACGAGTAAACTGGTGCCAATCATCGTCGTGGTAATTTAAACAACGATACGAATAAGATTCGAACAACGTAGCAATATTTTATTTATTTATAGTAGAATACAAAATCGAATATTTCTAGTGTTAAATAATTATTCAATGTGTTTTTAATAAAAAAAAAATTAAACCCGTTTAAAAGATCAACATCGATAAGATTGACGGATGGAAAAATAGTAGAAGTAAAAAAAGAAAAAAATAGGAAAAAAAAAAATTAGAAACGAGGATAAATTTAAAGAGTAGGTGCAGGGATTATTAGGAATCGCGTGACGTAAGTTGAAGCATGCGAATATTGAAAGGATTTAAATAAGGTCAGTAGGCAAGGTCGAAATCGGTTTGTAGCTGATCTGGATAGTGGTAAACGGACGCGTGGGAGTAAAACTCGCCACTCTCCCATGACCCACCATTGTCAAGGAGTCCCACCATCTTCGTTCACCGCCTAAGGAGATCTTTACTTCTTACTTCGTTTTACTTTAGTCGATCCAAGGACGTAGACAGACAGATAGACGATCTCATGTTAGCTGACAACGATGATTGGCACCAACTAACTTCAACGAGATCCTCTCTCGGATCCTTTGCGAATTTGATTTTTTTTTTCTTAACAACGTTATCCTGTTAATAGTCTGTGAAGGTAAAAACAAAATAAAATGGCAGATCTTTTCTTATGAGATCATATCGTTATATTCGACGAGGAGTACCATTCTTTTCTTGACGTTTCATTTCCGGTAGGTCAAGCCAAGAAAACGAGAGGTTTAATAATCGGAGGTCGTTCGTTCGTTCGCAAGGTCGAAATGTCATATCCGTTCTTTATCATGTATCTTGAATATTTTTCTTTTTTTTTCTTTTTTCTTTTTCTTTATCTTTTTATCTCTTTCTTTCTCTTTACGTGAATGCAAAGGTAATTTAACCAATGTTAAGTTATATTTTTCGTCTAGGAAGTCGGAGAAGTTAAATTCCCAAGTAAATTCTAGGATGTCGTTTGTGTGTTAGCAAGCAACCAAGCAACCAAGCAACTAACCAACCTACCAACCAACCAAGCCGACGACTTTCGAATCGTCGAGCGGCGAAATCGTGTGTCGTGATTCTTCCATCGTTTTGCACGAATACTCTCCTCTTATCTGGCCATAACTCTTTTCTCGTATCTTTTCATTTCTTGCTCTCTATCGTCGATAAATCCTTATCAACATTTGCGTGCTTAATTATTTGTTTTTCTTTTCTTTATTAAAAGTCAGCCATAGATATAAAAAAGATCAGAAGCGAGAATATATTTATTTAAACGAAAAATATAAATGAATATATACATAAATATTTATTAAAAATAATCTGTTTGAAAAAAGAAATCGCAGATTCTTTGAATATGTTAATAATAATAACAGTAATAATAATATTAATATTAATAATGATTTATCTCATTTCTTTTTTTCTCTTTTGTCTGTTTCCTCAGGCCGACACAGAACCGATATACTGGTCTTGGGTGAAAGCGATAGCAACAGAACTGGTAAGGCAGACTCCGTTTCGTGCTCGAAGATGTCTAAACTTTTTAGAGATCCTGACAATATGTCCGAGAAGTCCGGCACCGTTTCCAGAGAGTCTAGCAGAATCTAGAAGACGTTCACGTAGTGAGTTTCGTTGTTGGCCTATCGAATCGTCATCGATAGACGATGGAAGTACGAAAAATTCAACTAGTATATTGGAAGAATCTAGAAGAAGAGCGAGAAGCGAGTTACGCGGTTGGTCGAGCAGTAATTCAAGCGACGAGGACAATTTAGGTGAATTTCGTAGTATACCAGCAATAATATCAACGAAGGATCATCAAACGGTCTCGAGAACGTGGGGTTGTAGCGAAAGTAGCGAGGGTAGCGACGATAGTCTTCCATGGGGTGTCGGAATATGTCGATCTAGTGTAGATTCCGTCGATTCTACGGTTTCCTTGTCGGAACCTGAGACCAAAGAACAAAGGATACAAAGGTACAAGGAAACCCGTAGACGTGAAAACGAAGCAAGAAGTCGTCGTGTTTTAGAAGAAGATGCTAGGAGACGTAAAGCAAGAGCCGAAGAAAATAACAACAACAACAATAATAATAACGAACTTCCAAAAATTTACGTGCCTAAAAGCAAATATTATTCCGTCAATGAAAACGACGATCATCTAACTCGACGATCACCGAAAAAAGAATCGTCGAATAATATTACGACGACCGAGTCGACCGAAATAATTCGAAATGAGAACGATAGATTACCGCCTATCAAACCGGTTGAACCATTTACTGTTAGATTCGAAGAGACCGATAGAACCGTGGACGGTAATAAGAATAACGACAGTAATAATAATAATAATAATAATATTAATAATAATAATAAAAATAATAATAATAATATTAGTAATGGTATTGCAGGAAACGATCCAACGCGATGCAGTAACGGCACAATTACCAATGGTATCTTAAGGACAGATGCGAATAACGAAAGAAGGAGTCGAACTAGAGAGAGGCGAATTTTTCGAGAGAAGGGTCAATCGCAGCAGTCTCAAGAAGTAACGACGAGTAATAACAACAACGTTGAAAGTTTACAAGAACGAAAGGAACGATTGGCTGCGATATCATCGAGAATACCTGTACCACGTCAATTGTCATTAGGAAATGAAAGAACGATTAAATCCGTTACGAGTGCTGCATCGTTGATTGATGGTTGCATGAGTTTGCCTAGATCTGCTACGACGATGGCTCTGTCTATATTAAAGGAACCACCTTGCGAGGAGGATGTTGCCAGATTATTGGAAAGGTGTCAAAGGGTCGATCATTACGTACCAGTTCGTGAAAAACTCACTTTGTTTGAATCACTCTCAAGATTGGGTGGTCGTTTGGCACGAAGTACAGAGGATCTTGGTAGATCCGAATCGAAACCGAGTCCTAGGGGAAAACAACGAGCGAGATCGCTTCACGATTTAAATCGTGGTGGTGCTAGGTCCGTACCGGTACGTGAAATGTGTCGATTTTTCGAGGGTGACGTTCGTGACACCGGTCAGAGTAGCAATCAATCGCCAACGATTGTTAACAACAACAACAACAATAATAACAACAATAAGTATTCGACGTTGACGAAAAATTCGGGTAAATTAAACGAATCGTTAACAACAATTTCTCCGAGAAACACGTGGAAGGATAATAACACAACTACGTCCAATAAAAGTAACAACGATGCCGCCCCTTGCGTTAGAACGTCCACGAGAAAGAAACATTACGCTAAGTAAGTGATTTATTCTCGCGATAATTAATTATTAGAACGAAATGAAAAGAGGATGACTACGTATAACATTAGAATAAAAAAAACTCTTCTTGGATATCTTTTTTTTTTTTCGAGGGAACCGAGAGAGACTTTCTCTCTCGATTGCATTGCGTTTCTCGTTTTACGAAGCTTTCAACGATTCTATCAGTCATTTTCTTACGTGTTCATAATACGATCGTCCGATAAACTCTAATATAAACTTATGTTATAAGTACGTTGTATAGAAATCGAGCAAATAATTAGATATTACATATATTACATATATTAAAAAAAAACAACAACAACAAGAAAATTTCTTATACAAAATATTGGAATCAATATAATTGTGTTATGTGTTCGCCCGTTCTTTAAATTATACATATATATTCCATTTATTTCAAATGACTCTTCGCATATCGTACGAGTCGCGTATATATTTCATTTCCAAACAGATTTGTCGTTAAAAAAATTCAATTTCGAAAAAAATTTATCTCACAATTAATAATATCGACGAACGATTACGCGTATTTGAAATGTCAAATGTGATTTGAAAATGAACGATTGGATTTTTTCTTTCTTTTTCTTTTTTTTTTTTTATTAAATACTATTATTATTATTTTTTCTTATTTTTCGATTTCAAACGAGAAAGAGAGAATTAACTACTCCTAAGAGAACATAACGCGTGGAGTATGGAACTCAAGAGATCGAGTTAACATAAGATTTCCGTCGAGAGAGGGACGGGAAAAGATATGGTGGTGGCGAAGGTAGAGGAGGAGAAAAAGGAGAATGAGGAGGAGGTGGAAAGGTGGCTAAGAGGGAGTTGGGGAGGGGGGAGAGGAAATCAGGGAAACCGGTAATTTACGTTCACCGAGCGATTGCAGCAATGTCGAACACCTGTGTGGACAGGACTCAAGTATAACACGTTGATCGCCTTTACGGCTGACTTCTTTAATTATATATATATATATATATATTTTTTTTCCCCCCCCTTTCCACCTTTCTTTTCTCTTCTCGTTCACCTTAGTGCCATTTTTCTATGTAGACGTAGAAACGTAGGTAAGTAAAAAATCGAATATTTAGATTACTTCTCGATGGAAATATAATAAAGGATGAACAATAATTTCATTTTTCGTTTCGCAAATTTGGAACATCCGCTCGTTCGATTAACAACGAGCTTATGATTTTACTATTACTGTTACTACTACTACTACTACTACTACTATTAGTTCTATTACTATCAATGTTGCTACTATTACTCCTACATTGGCTACGTCGACTTCCGCTTATTTCCAATCGAAATTCTCATTTCCGTTCTCGTTTCTCTCTCCCCCTTCTACGTTATTTCTCTCAGTCTCTCTTGAATTTTTAGAACGCGATCGGATAATTTCGTAATATGGTACTTCCTTTTTTATTTTGTATATTTTCTTTTTCGTCGTTCATGTTTGTATATGTATAAATATATATATATATATATATATATATATATATATATATATATATATATATAATATACACATTATATATATCTATCTATGCATACACGATGACAAATATGTATCCTTCGAATCACGTTTTCGTAGCGGTCTTATTCAAACAAGCGTAAAAAATTCGTACCGCTCGACACGCGAATTCTTTTTTTTTTTTTTTTTTGAATGAAATGAAAAGGAATATAAAAAAGAAAAAAGAAAAAAAACAAATAAACGAACGAACGAACGAACGAATGAACATACGAACGAACGAACGAGCGAAAGAAAGAAAGAAAGAAAGAAAGAAAGAAAGAAAGAAAGAAAGAAAGAAAGAATATATCACACGTAGAAATAATTAGAAGGAAAAATTAACGACTGCTTGTATTCCTTTTCTAATTGAATTTTCTTTCGTAAGCGGATCTTTTTCGTGTATATATATAATTTGTAAGCTCGCAAAGTTGGGAAAAATACGATCGTTTCATTTTCCTACTTTGCGATCTCGATTAAAATGCGTTTATTTATTGAAATTGTTTATTAAGTTCTATTGTCGAATTTTGTCCCTGTTGTTCGGGATCGAGGATCTAAAAAAAAAAGAAAATGTTAAAACGATAAAAAAAATATAATAAAATTAATAAAAATAATAATTATAATAATAAAAATAATAGTAATGATAATAATAATATTAATAATAATGAAGAAAATATAAAAAGATAGAAAAATTAGATTTGGAAAAAAAGCATCCTCGATTCGTTAATCGAACGATTTTCGCTCTCTTCCCTTTTTTTGTTAACGTTGCGTACGATCGAGAAATGAATGACTTGAGCATGATCGAATTTTTTTTTATATATATATATATATTTTTTATTTCTTTTTGTCCTCTAATTGTATTATTTTTTATTCTTTATTGTTCTTTTGTATATTTTCTTTCTTTTTCTGTATAGTAGTTATTTTTGTCAAATTTATAATTTATACATTATCGAGAGTAGTCGATTAGTATCCTTCCGATATAAAGGATAAATTATGTATGTATCGTTATTATAAAATACCAGTTGTATACTGTATCGTGTGGGAAAGAAAAAATTAAAAAGAAAAGAAGAAGAAAATTCGTGATAAGAACAATCATGATGATTCAAGACGAATGCACGTATGTCTGATTAAAATAATAAAAAAAAAAAACAGATTGAAGTCAAAAAATTGACAACTAATTTGACAAATAATTCTTTTCTTCTGAGACTTTTCTCGAACCACCTTTCAAATAGAACATTTTAAACGAAATCTTTAAATCAAGGATGATGATTTATCCTTTCACCAAATCCCACCTGTCGATCACAATAAATCTAATTTCATGCGTGCTTGTAAAATCTAGTCAAGATATAGTGATTATGAATGATCGGTAATTAGATCATTATAATAAAAAAACATTAGTTGTTATTTTTTTTCTGGTAATGATAATAATGATGATAATAATTATGATTCTTAACATTTCACATCGGATTTACTATTAGGAAGAAGAAGAAGAAAAAGAAAAAGAACGTATCGATCTGTTGAATTTCAATATTTAACTTAATAATAAATCAATGAATTATTAACAGTAATATTGACAGGAAAACGATTTTTTCGTTTTCTTTTTCATAATAAATTCATAATACATTTACATTATGAGAGGAGTCAATCGATACGTAATAATCGATAATTCGTTCCATGGTTAAATAATTTCTCTGTAATGTATTATAAACATATACATTGAAACATACGCACACACACATATATATATATATATATATATTTTATATATTATATATATGTAAATATTTAAATATATATATATACACACTCATTATATATATATATTTACATACAGTATAAATAAAACACATCATCTTCTATGTATTTATCTCCTTCTCTCGATAAAATAATAAATATGAACGTGTTTCTTCGATCGTCGTTGCGTTGTTTCTGGATTTGTATTTATATACTTTTGTTGTAATAAAAGGGACGAGTAATGAGTGTTACGTAAAAGCAATTATTAGAAAGTGAATATAAGTCTTACACTGTCTGTCTGTCTGTCTGTCTCTCTCTCTCTCTCTCTCTCTCACACTCACATAGATACACATTCACTCACAGTTATTCACACAGTCATTCTCCTTATCTTTCTTGCACTTCGTTACAATTCTTTTTTTAACCGAGTGACTTTTCTTTCCCAAGTTGTTGCCCTTTCCTTCGAACATTTCGCGCCACGATGAAAAAGAAGAAAAAAGGAAGGCAAATATATAAATAATAATAAAATAAGAAAGAAGAAAAAGATGAAGAAGCACGATGGTAAAAGAGAACGCGTGCTGTTAATTGCAAGATTTTCGCAAGAAACCGAGGCTCGAGGTTGCGGAGGCGCGCGATGATTTCATGAAAATATACACGTGCATTGTATGCTATGTAAATATACATACAAATCTATCTATGTATATGTATACAACACAAATACACTTGCATTACAACTTTGTAACGTACCTTACACACGATATATACAAACGAAACGCGAGAAAGAAGAGCAGGTAGCGCGCACAAAGTGTTTAACGTTGTCGTCATTTTTCATAATAATTTTTTGATGACTGTGATTAAGTACGGAAATAAGTGGAATCGTGATCTCTCGGTAAAATATTATCCTAGGTTCTTCGTTCCGTGAAAACCTTAAAGTTGACTTAGAATTTTGTCGATATTAACTCATATTCGTCGTGATAGCCCTTTCTTCTTTTTCTTTCTTTTCTTTTTTGTTTAATCGAATTAATCGTTAATTTTTACTGATTTTTTTTCTTTTGTATCATTCGATAATGATAGTAAATAAAACGTATCTCAATTTTTTTATCTTTTTGCAAAATTTTACCAACATACGAAACGATAACGGATTGTTTTCACGTTCGATACGGCATTGGAATAAATCGTCAATACAAATTATAATTTCATTTCAAAATGGTAATCGTTACTATTAATGCAGGACTGGAATCAACGTAGAATAGAATTGCATTATTAATTTCTTCTTTATTTTATTTAATTACAACAAACACGTCACAAATCCCTGTGTATTCATTCATTCCTGACGCATATTCATTTCTCTTGACTTTTCATCGTTGAAAGTAAACGTCATTTATCCATTGTTGTATTGGTACTATATAATATATTGGACAAGCATTTAATTAGATCCATAAATGTTGACAAAATAATGGAATATTTCCTACTAATTCTGATTACAATTAATTTAGCAATAAATCTAATAAAGACAGTGCAGTTAATGTTTCAGGATAAAAATTAAGAACACAGTATCTTATTGTTGCATATTCAGATAGTTTTCAACAATACTTTCTTATGGTGCGTCAACGAAACACTAGTTTCTTATCATTTTGTATTTTTGTTATAACTTTTTAAGTTTACGTTTGTTAAATATTTCTTTTCCATTTTTACTTATAGAATATGATGGTTAAATTTTACAAAAAAAAAACAAATAAAGTGGGACATCCTGTAGTTAGATTCCTTATAAGAACATCATATAGATATTACAAAGAAGGAAGATTTCTGTAGGTGTTGCTATGTATACATATAAAAGGATTATAGACGTGCAAATTATGTATCCACGCAGCTGGTTCGATTGTACTCGAGCCGTGAAAGGTAAGTTCGTTACGGCTATTGTTCTAAAATAATCTAATGTCCGTAGAGAGGCATTTGCTATACGGATACTACCTATGTATATATATGTATGTAGTTATGTTTGCATCAAAATAAAAGTATAGATGAGGTGATATTTTTGTTATTGTAAATTTTGTAATTTACCCATTTACAGTTATGCATTTCAGTTCTATTTCAATTTACGTTGAAATAATTTATACATATATAAATTACGTATATGTGTACATAAAGATAAAATTTAGATTAACTCTGCATATATGATATTAGAACGTTTCAAAGTTTAAATTCATACGAATAGATTCACGTAAAGGAAAAACGAAGTTTGCAGAAGGTATTACATATAGATACATACGTATATATTATATTTGGAATCCGTGTTTATGTAACATAGCAGCTTGCATGATCGCAATAAAAATATATTCCGTTTATTTACATGTTACTTTACGCGTGGCTAGTCACGTTTAGATCGACGCCCACCTGATACTTCTTGACTCAATGTAAATTAGTTGCTCTTGCGTGCCGATCAAATCTATTTGAAAAACATATAATTAATCTAAAGAATTAGAAACGTGACTTTGGAAATTATTTGCGAAGTATCATCGTTCGTGTATAAATTATTACATTCATTTTTTTTTGTTATAGATTATTTCTATCAATCTTTAAATTGGCAAATCTTACGTACGATCTTATTCGATTACTACATCTGTATGATACAGTTATGATCATCATGACTTTTCTACTTTCATTATTTTTCGAATTATTGTTTTCGATCACAACTTTAATATTTTATCTTTATAGTTTTCTTGTAAAAGTATTCAATGTAATAAGATTACGATTCTTATTTACCGGATCGTTACAGATCGCGGTCACTTGCGTGTTTATCATACTTCGTACGGAACTAATGTAAGAAAACAAAGATAATTCATTTCCTTGATATATCGATAGTTGAAAGATACTTTCGTAAAATCTTATGAATAATATACATGAAAATATATATAGTAGAATAAACGAATTGATTTCTTATCTCGTTAAAATAAACGAATCATCATCATTGACAACCATATTCGATCGAGATGAATATGAGAAATGGAAAGATATCGACAATGGGATTGGATTCAGCATCTCGTTCTTCGAGTTAGCAACATGCAGCAGGTAGGTATAGTAACCATACTCGACCTTGAAACAACGGTCCCTCACTCATAAGGTCGCGACCTAGTTTTCGATCATCGTCCTATTTCCAAGACCCCTCATTGAAACCCATCGAGTAATCTCGCGGCTTTCGTTTGCTCATAAGAAAGGTCTCTTTGCTTTCGCACTTTCCTACTACAATTTTCGATTCATTTCTTCTTGTCGATATTATCTGATAAGATTAAACACAAGCAATACTTAAAACGAGTTAATGTAGAAAATTCATAATGATTGTTATCGAAGGCTAGTGATAACATTCTTCGAAGATTGTCAAAGTTTACTTTAAATATGATGATTAATAATTAACAAATATAAGATATTAAAAATAAATAATAAATAATATACCAAAATGGTTTTTAGGACGTGTTCTAATATTAAATAATTTTGTTAAGAAGTATCAAGTTATTTTCGAAATATTAAATTACATTAAATAAGCGATAATTATTTCTTTGAATAATTGACACGACAAAAATATAATTATAGATGAAATAAAATTAATTATTATATAATTTTGTATGACAATCACTAAAAAGAAAAATATGAAATTCTAATTTACGTGCATAACTTTAAATGGGATAGCTAAATATCTATTACTATCTTTTCTCATAATACATATATGATAAGTAACAAAAAATTACAAAGTAATTAGACATCACAATGATACGGCAAGAACGTAAAAGGAAGGATGGAAAAAGAAAAAAAGCATCAGTGAATTTCTTTATAATGAAAATGAAGTGAAAATAAAAAGTAAAAGAATTCAAGGATCTCATTAACAGCGATTCGAAGTTTGCTCGTACGTGACGTCCGAAGGTAGATCGAACATTGTCGATCGTAGATCATCGTAAAGCGAGTCTTTCGAGCGAATACGAGCGTACGATTTTATGCGCGTTGGATGCATAAGAAACGCGAGTAATCGAGTGACTGGCCTTGATAGCAAGTACCGGCTATATGAGTTCAGTAAGAGCCCGTAGGGGAGAAGAACGAGAGAAGGAAACAGGTACAGAAGTCTGTCTATACATATGTACATACAGCATACTATGTTCGTGATCGAGTCGATCGATCCATCGATCCTTTCAACGAGAACCTAACTCCACTCACGGTTAACTGGATCAACGTTTTACAATCTTTTATTCCCTCAAGAAAACTTCACTTACATTTCTCACGATTTATATCTATTTCTCCCTCCCTCCCTCCCTTTCTCTCTACCTTGTTTTAATTGCTTCACCTCTTAAAACTTTGCTCGGTAGCTGAGAATTGATAACCAAACGATCACTTTTAATTCTAACTTTTATTCGACATAATTATATCGCTTTCCAATACCAATTTTACTGTTCTTTACTTTCAATTCTTCATTGAAATCCTTATTATCATGATTATTAATATCATTATTATTATTATTATTATTATTATTATTATTATTATTATTATTATTATTATTATTATTATTATTATTATTATTTTCTTAAATTGAGATCACGTTACCGAGTTTACTTTAATTGCAGTGAAATTCTATTTTAACGTTCGAGTCGAGAAAGTATTTTTTTTCTTTTTTCTTTTCATCTTTTTCAGTTTTGTTCTCCCCCTTTCTTTTTGTAATTATATTCGTAATTATGTTTACAGTACATGACAAATTTAAATTCCGGTTGTTTTTATCGGTTAAGGTTTTTTGCGAAGACTTATTTACGTTTCGTTACGTTTATTCCTGTGGTTTTGAAAATAAAAAAAGAAAAATGTAATAAATTTTTTGTACGTCTAGACTAAAGAATTTCTCTCATACACGTCTGTACGAATATTGCCTATTGTAAGGGATATTTTACTTCGTACCATTTAAATACGCTAGATGGTATTAAATATATGAGTCCACAACTCTATCGGTAAAAAAGAATATACCGAATGCTGCCACCTAACAAAATTCTATATAACTTGTAATTAACCAACATCCAATTCTAGCTGTATACGACGGAGTTAGATAATAAAGAGAACGATCGTTGTGTATAAAAGTATTCCCATAATATAGAACAAATAAAGTTTTATTCCAGGGTGCGCTTTAGCTGCTTAGCATATCACATGTATGTTTACAAATAAGCAATACTCAACGGTTTTCTGTGACGTCACTATGATCGAGGTGATCACCATGCCGCTCTAGTGGCAGAAATAAGTATTGATAATTTGTTACTTTTTTAGGGGACACAATTTATGACAAATTGCCTATAGCGATCGTTCTCCTTATTATCTAATTCCATATTAAATACCTCGAAATTTTTCAATTAGAATTTTTATTGTTTATTGTCATAGTGATAAAACATCTTTTGGTATAAACAATTAAAAATAAAAATAAATTAATATCATTAACTCTAATTCTTTATATAAAAATTCACATAGTTTGAATAAACTTAATCGTTAAATTTATAAATGAGATTCAAATAGAATGTGCGATAGAGAAGAAGGCAGTAAATACCAACGAAGAAATAAATAAAGCCTACAGACTTAGCCCTACGTGGGGACGATAATAGAAATGTTTTGTTCGTGCGAAAATAAAGTTTACACATACACAGGATAAACATATTCATGATACCATCCAGTTAAAACGAAATACCATTAGAGTCTGAGTTAGTGTTGGTAAGAAAAGAAAAGATTTAGAAGTAAACGCGAGACAGAGAGTAACATATATAGAAGGAAAGAGAGAAAGAGAGAGAAAGAAGTAACAGAGAAAGAAAGATAGAAGAAGAGAAGGAAAAAAAATTGAAAAAGAGAAGGGGAGTGACATGTTTAAGGTTAAGACGACTAGTAGTACCCAAGACTGTTTCAGTGCTCCACGAGACATCTTTTGGTAAAGAAGTAGAAACTCAATATTATTTTGTTATTATTATTTTTTTTTTGAAGTGTTTTCTTTCTTTCTTTTCATTTATTTTTTGTATTTATATTGGTATTTCAATTACGGTTGAATTTCATTTTACAACCATCGGAACAAACACATCGAAAAAAAAAAAGATAAAGTAAAGTTAGTGAAAAGAATTAAAAGGAAACGGAAGTGGGAAGAAAATGGAGGAAAAAGATCTTCAATTGGCAAAAGCTATGGCAAGTTTGGAGGTCGAAGATAATAAATTGGCTAAGACGGTCGTTTCCAGAATGCAAGATAGAACGAAAATATTCAGGTGAGATAACAAGAAATAGATAAATATATTTTTAACTGTATATTATACAGTATTAATTTCGATTATTATAGTATTATATGTGTATATATGATATAATAATTATGCTCAATTATCAATCTAATATATTAAACATTAATAAATTTATACATGTATTAGATTACTTGGAAGGTAATTTCGTTATTTTCATTCGTAAGAAAAAGAAGATTTTTTCATCCAAGACGTTTTTAATAATCGCTCATTGTTAAATTTAATAAATTCATCTTTTCAGTAATAATTGAAATAAAAAATATCTCGCGTTGTTACGAGACTACCATTTATTTTGCCGCCATTTCCTTTAAATGGAAGATCCAAAAATGGCGCATCTTTTAAATTGAAATTACTTTAACGGAATTACGAAAACTGATTTCTACATTGACTATTCTTTTAACATATCTTCGTGGTAAATAATAAATAATGTTGGTTTTATTTACATCGTGTTATCTCTTTTAGGATAATAATGCTGACAAAATTTTAACAATAATCTGACGCAACCCTGCCGCAAAATAGAATTTGATTTTTCATTTCCGATGCGATAACAAAAAAATTAGTAGTCAAATCGAAACGCAACAAGGTTATAAATAACAACTGAGATTTCTATGAATGCAGTGTTTATTGATTTTGAGCTAATAAATAAGATATCTATTAGCTAATAAATAGATATCGATAAATGCAGCAACTTATGAAATGTTTGTTCAAGAAAACCGAAATTACTTTCCAAACAATCCAATATTTCTATTATACGCAAAAAATTGAATGGAGAATTCGACGGTACTAATTTTCATTCTAACCTTTGACACGATACCACTATTTTTCATGCCATTTCGTATTCTCGTGTTTATACGTCAATGCGAATTGAAAAGTTTACGTTACCGGGTCCTATTTTTACTATGTTACTATGACCTTGTTATAAAGATTATTATTTGTTTTGAAAGTTATACCGTTAATCGATTTTTATAAAGAATTTTCTATTTTATTAGTCTAATTGTAAATTTATTATTATTATTTTGGGATATATAGTTGCCACGTGAAACCAAGCGACTTGGAGTTGATTAGTCAGTTGTTCTAAATCCATGATGAACGTGTTTCTTTTGTGACCTAATACGTTTTGCCGGCAAAATTATTTGTTGAACACTTACATGAATCTGTTAATTCTTTTTTTACTCGTAGCCAATATATCGAAAAAAATATATTATAGAAAATATTGGAATAATTATATAAGTGTTGTTGTTTGCTTGTAAACATGTAAGTTCATTTGAATTACAAATTAGAAATAAATAATTCGCTAATAATGCTAAGAATTCATTATAGAAACATGTCACTTATTTTTACATTTTTTTTTGTTACTTTTTATTTATGTTTTATATATATAAAAAGTTTGATATTTTTATTACAAGAGATGTGATAAATAAATAATTTTAATTTGTTTTTTTCTCAATATATATTGACTGGTTATTATATTAAAAAAGTAACGCGTTTCAAAAAAATTGTTATTAAAATATGAATTATTTAACAGAATTCATAATATTATGTAACATCAATTAAATATAAATTATCTGACACAACAATAATATACGATAAAAACAACTTGTATAATTTAACATTTACATTTCAAAAATAATTACATATAATGCAAGAATATGCAAAATAAAAGTATACTTGTAACCGATCAACTATTTGCTATTAAAATTCATTTAAATGTCAAGGATTAAATGTATGTTATTCTATGGAATTTTATGCATTTGAATGAAGGAGAATATCAAGTGGTTTTGGTTTGGTTTGAAAAAGGTTGTTTATTTTGAACATTGTCATTATACATGTATAAGCTATAAAAGACTTTATAACAGCTTAATCAATAATATAATTTTTGATAGTCTTTTTTGGTTGAAGCGTCTCTCCAAAACTCATTAATAACATTTATGGTACCTAATCGTTATAATCATAAGCTTTACATATAGCAGTCTGTTATGAGATCATCGAGTATAGTAATGAAAAACTAAAAAATTAAAAAACTATTACATCTTTGGCTTATATCAAGTGCGATGGTGGTGTAATGGTCAGCATAGTTGCCTTCCAAGCAGTTGATCCGGGTTCGATTCCCGGCCATCGCACATTTATTTTTTTTTCTTTTTTTTGTCAAATAAAAATTAATTTTGATCGATAATCGTATTTAAATTATTTTATTTATAAGATTTTTTTTTATTTTAATATTTTTATGTATAAATTACGGTTTTAAGATTGAAATTTCTATTCCTAGAATTAAAAATAAGACATATAATTAATTTGAATTTTAATTATTAGGAAAAAAAGTAAGATTAACATATATTCAATTCTTTTCTTTATACAAAAGAAAAAAAGAAACGTGTTAATTGCAAACATTAGTTACAAAAGGAATAAATATAATGCACTTAAGTTTGATGATTTATGTCAAGGTTCCTGACGAGGACTTTATTCTTCTAACTAGCTATAATACTCTCTTTTTTTCGAGTCACGAGAGCAGAATAAAACGATATACATACATATACTTCAATTTTGTAATAATTATTCGATATATTTATGTATTATCTATTTTTTTTTAAGTTAATTATACTAGTCATCTGAAGGTTAAAAAATTATTCCAGTCTTTTTAGATGTAAGATCAATATAATTGCTTCATAGCTCGATGCTTATCTCTAAATTTAAATTGACATATATGAAGGGCTTCTACGAAATGAAGTCAAGGATATCTGCTTTTCTTTTTTTTTTTACTTGCTGGCATATAAAAAATTAAATTATTCGTTTGATGATAGTTAAAGAATTCAAGATAAAAAAAAAAGAGTATTGTAAGTCATATAAAAAGTAATTAATGATAAGTTACGTCAGCAGATTTACTAATTTCTTTTATTTCATTTTTCTTGAAGCAACACGCAGTTCTTTTTATTGGGCGAGCCGGTGGAACAACGAAGGTAATCCAGATTTCTACCTTTGTGCTGTTCTTTGTAGCTGCTGCCGTTAGCATGAATAAATCGTATTCGTATTCTATTCTGTCGATAATTACCCTGTTGATAAAGTAGTTTTCTTTCGAGTGCATTTATGATTTAATAATAAATATATAAATATTGAAATAAATATATATACATTATATTTATGCAATTTCAATAGATTTTATATAAAACTTTATGTTTATCTTTATCATAAATGCATTTACGTATTTATTATTTGAGTCAATTAGAAAATTGCACGAATTTGATTATTTAGAAAAGCATGAATTTGTTATTCTTAATAATTTTCCAATAAAATTATATATAACGATACAGCTTCAATGATCTTTAATTAGATCGTTTAAGTTTATATTTATCTCATAATTATCAACAATATTTCTATTATAAAAAGAAAATATATTTGTCAGTAAACATAACCGAGTATAATATTTGTCTGACTAAATTCGCATCTAAATGTTCTGGATCTATTATGCAAAGAGACTCGTGAAACGAGTCCTGCTTGAGTGTATTCAGAAAACCAGATCCACTTTCTCGTCTCTCTCCGTTCATGACAATTCTGCGAGAGATGAAAATTTCAATTTCTATTTGAACGCAAAACACGAGAAACATTTCGAAAATTTAATGAAGAGATGTTTGTTCTTAATAAGAAACAATTACCGATAACAAGTATCCGCCGTGATAACGTTTAAAAGAAGTACAAAAATTGTTATTATTTGTTCGAATATTCTTTATGAACTTGAGTGTTAACCCGTATCACGTGTGTTATGTATGTATATATAAACATATGATAATGACTATAGCGATAAACTCGTATCAAATGCAAACCAAAGATAAAATCGATACATTTTCGCGGTCAAACTCAACTCGAATATCATCCGATCATTCGTAGAACTAACGTCACAAATACATTTTATCTTCTAAAAAATTTTCTCGCTCATTTTTAGAAAACGACATAATAACTAGATGTACTGTCTCTTTCCACGATCATAACATTTGATGATAACGTTATCTGTATTTTGTAAGAATAAAAAGAATAATCTGTTTATAACTAATACGAATTTTACTTACTATCGTTGTTTCCTCACTTTTTCGTGTTATACCTTATACGAACAACGCTTAAACATGCTTTTGTGTATAAATAAAAAACAATTATGTATAGTCATATGACCATTATATGGGTTAGTAGGACCTAAAATAGATGACTCGTAATGTAGGGGTCGCTTGTACATATGAGACCTTAAATGGACGATCCGTATTTGGGTTTCTAGTAACAAAACAGTTAATCATTTTATTCCAATTGTTGGAATTTTAATTTTTTTTTTAACTACATTTTCTTTGTTTCATCATGTAATTTAATGTCAGATGAAAATATATTGTCTACTCACGTTGCCTGTTTCTAAAGGAGATAAAACAAAAGGTGTATGAGCTGGAACGTTCAGTTAGTCGCGCGCACCATAAACGCCAATATCAGTTATCGAACAGGAATGATACTGGTTAGGTTATCATCGAGAGGTTCTTCTCTTATCGTTTAAACATTTTCCTATCTTTCTTCGTGTAGTAAACACTCGTCAGAGGAAAGATGAAAACGTTCGATGTACGTGGCCCCTTTAGTTGAACGGTGCGCGGTATATAGCGATGCATTTCGGTAGAAGCGTCCTATACAGGGCTGTCTTAAGAACAACAAGCACATTTTTCAAATCTACTACAAGGTATAAAAGATAGATAACAATCTTGGTCGAACGTAAGTCGTCTAATCAATAACGTGCTCGAATTTCATTTCATTATTATATTCGAATCTATGCAAATATTTATTATCTTTTTATTTTATTTCATTCAAAATCATTTTTTTTATTTCATTATTACAATATTAACTTCAATTAATTCATTTGTGTATGTGCGCTCACGTGCAAGCGTCTGTGCACATACGTGTGATTGTAATCAATTGTACTTATAAAAATGTTTGTACATGTTTTCAGATTTATTTTGTTGTTTTCTCTATGAATTTTGAGTGTATTTATTTGCGATTTTTTTGTATTTATTTATGTTTTATAAAAGAAAAAAAAAAGATGTGCACTGCCCGGGAATCGAACCCGGGTCGCAAGAATGGGAATCTTGCATGATACCACTACACCAGCAGTGCTTGTGTACACAGATAGTAACATATTTATGCTTCCTGTTTCTAATAATAATAATAATAATTATTATTATTTTTGTACACTTGCGAGTAAAATATTATTTTATATTGGTTATGGGAATTTGTTTGTTATATTTCATGCTCCTTTTGTTATACGTTAATATCGTTGAATTGCGATTTACGAATTATGTTTACATCATCCCGCGTAGCAGCTGACGCAATAACATCGCTCACGTTTTATTACTTTACGAGTCACGTTCGTGTTTCAAATTACGTTGATGCATGATGTGGATAAATAAAAGAGACAACAAATTTATCCCTTACATCATATCATCATAATTTCATTTTCATTTAGGAAAAAAAGAATAATATTATTCCTGCGTTAAAAATTTACCGAAAATATTTAAAACATCATTAAGTAAAAATGATCATATATATATATATAATCATAATTCTTATATGAAAAAAAAAATAATCTCTTGTACAAAAAAGCATTCGTGTATGATGTTAGATATAAAAAATTTTTATTCGAAAAAAAAAGAAAAAAAAATAAACGTGCGATGGCCGGGAATCGAACCCGGATCAACTGCTTGGAAGGCAACTATGCTGACCATTACACCACCATCGCACATGTTAGTCAAGTGTTCAGTTAATTTAATCAGGCCCATTTCTTTTTATAGATTTTTTATTTTTATTCGTATTACATTATTCACACTAATCCAATTATTTATTATTTTATTAAAACTATTTACTATCAATCGCGAATTTTATTCAAAATTATTTCTAGCTATTCGAACAAATTGTGTTCATGTTTTAACAACCGACCACGAAATAATCTTTTCATAATAATAGTAAAAATACTGATGATAATATTAATAATAATAATAATACAAAATATGAATCATTTAGCGAGAAAGCGTCTCTTTTCATGGAAAGCAAGACGACAGGAGTATTTTATTTTTTCTTTAATAGAAAGCGTTTTCTACGTATTTACTTCGTTATTAACATAATTATTGACATAAGCAATTTTTCATTATATGACTATCATAAAATACTTTGAAAGTCGACTAGAGATAGACAAAGAGTTTTCTGTACCATTAAACTGATATTTTTTTGTCTTTTAAACCTACTTACAATGGATTAGAATTGTATATCTCCATCAGCGAATGAGAAACTTGAGAAAGAAAGAAAGAAAGAAAGAAAGAAAGATGGAGGGTCAGATTAGAAAGAAGCCGAGAATAATGTAGCAGTATAAAGCAGTGATTCACAACCTTTGTTGGGAATATCCTACCGTAGCATCTCAAAAATCCTGATGGCCTTTCACCCTGTGTGACACATAATACTAATTATTAAAAAAGTGAACTATTAATTACCTGGAGGAATTTTAGCTTGGTTCAAACGAGCTTCCAGAAAAATGGCGTCCGTGAAATAAAGAAAAATAATAGAACAAAAGTTTCAAAGTATAACAATTCACCGTTAATAAGTCATTCTCGAACCTCATTTAAATAATCAAATATTGCTCCCTTTATGGAACATGTAGCTCATGTTGTGTAAACCATGAGTTTAAAGAATAATAATGAAGATAAAGAGAAAAAGAGAGAGAGAGAGAGATAATAGTATTGTCGAGTGAACACGAGAGAAAAAGTTACGTTTTTTTAATTCTTTAGTAGTAACTGAAGAAAGAACAGTGTTGTTCTCAGCGAATAACATGATGTTGAAGAAAATAGGTCGAGTCCGACACGCAAGTGAATCTAACTTGCATGAAGACGTTGGAATACTGCACCTAATGTACTCAGTTTCTTTTTCTCTTTCTCTCTCTTTCTTTACCCTTTCTTTCTCTTTCCATCTATTCTTTCTCTTTCTCTTTCTCTTTCTCTTTCTCTTTTTCTTTCTCTTTCTCTTTCTCTTTCTCTTTCTCTTTTTCTTTTTCTTTCTCTTTCTCTCTTTTCGGAGAGTAAGCTACAAAGTCCATTAGACTCGCGGCCATTGTCGCTTTTACTGGCCGGAAGTCTGTATTGCCATGAGGTAGAGACTTCCGGCAGCAAGCAAGACGACAAGTTTCAGCCTTGACTAAGCGGTACCTTTTGTTCTTCTTACTTCGAGTGGAACGAATGCGCTGCTCTTACAAATATACATTCTTTGAAAATTATGAAAATTTTTTCTTTTTCTCCTTTTTTTTTTTAACAAGAATAGATTAGAATTTTTTCAGTTGCTAAGCTTTGCAACAACAAAAATATACATAATTTATGATAGCTTTCAAGTCGTTATAAATGCACGTATATTGACTTAAAAAAATAGGCGACTTAGTTGACATTGGAATTATAAAAACTACTCAAAATGATTGGTTAAAGTTACATGAGTTCTTTTTTCTTTTTTTTTTTTTTTTTGGTATAAAAACATTAATATTTAGTTCTTACGAAATTAATTTCGCTTGTTTTTTTTCCTCAGTAAAAGATCTTTACAATAGTAAGAGTAAATAAAATATGACAAAAATACTAACTCCGATTTACTTTGACTTTTCATTTCTGACGCCGTGGCAGATAAAAACGCAAAGAGATTTTAAATCTTGTCTGAAATGTCTGTTGCTAGAATGTAAAATGATTTAGAGATTTGGAACAAGTTTAGTTTTTAATTTATAAAATTTTTTCTGTGTGTTGCGTCGTGAATTGGGCAAAAAATAAATTGCAAAATAATTCCAAAGTTATCTGACTTATTAATTTATTATTTTTTTCTTATATATATATATATATATATACATATATAAGATATGCATATATATAAGATATATAAGATGCATTCTAAAATATAGTATACTAGGGTGCCCCGGCCACGCGTTGCTGTGGCTTTTTTCGAGGTGAAAACTTTTTCATAATCAGATCGATTTAAAAATCGTTAAATGAAAGAACGTAAAACTGATAAAACAAAGATAATTTATTAATTAATAAAATTCAGTATATAATTTTTTATTCCAGACAAAAAATAGCTTACTCCTTGTAAGTATGTATGTATGTTAGAGTGTGTATATTGTATGTATGTAAGAATGTGGTATATGCGTGAAATAAGCATGGAGCGCTGTGAATGATGAGGGAATATAAAAATAACAAAAGGCAAACATTATTTTTAAGTTATTATAATTTATTCCTTAAAATTATATATCATTAATTAAACAATTACGACAGTAACACTATTAAACAATATCAATCTCTTAATGCTATAGCGTGAACAATATTTTTTGTTAGTCCATCTTTAGCTAACACAAACAAACTGGATGGTTTACCCACTCGAGAGCATGCCACGTATAATTGTCCGTGTGAAAAACATGGTGTTCTCAAATCTAATCCACAAACAGACATTGTTTGACCTTGGGATTTGTTGATAGTCATTGCAAATGCCAATCTAATCGGAAACTGAATACGTTTGAATTGAATTGGCACATCTGTAGGTATAATAGGAATCCGTGGTATGAGTATATTTTCACCTCTGAACTTGCCATTTAAAATCCTGGCTTCGATCACGTTTTTCATTAATTTGTGAATGACTAATCGCGTACCTTGTTTGTTTCAGCTCCTGTAATATTTGTTCATAAAAATTAATTTAAATTTAATACGTTGAATAATTTAATTGTTTTGTTAAATGATTAATGATCAAATTAATAATCAATGAAGTACCTGATACGGGATCTCGTTGTTTTATGTTCATGCAATATCCGTCTTGTCCCTTCCAGAATATTAGCGGATATTGGAGAGCATCATATGAACGATGTGTGTCAGCAATGAACTGAAGATTATTATTTCTTCTACGAATCACAATTTCTCGTGCAGCTGTACAATCGCCAACCATGATTCCAGCAACATCATCAACAACGGGTGCATTGAATCTACGAATATGCTCTCCAGCTGGTGTTTTATCAGGATTAATGACGATAGCGTGATTATCGCTTTGTAATTGGTGCATATGTGATTTGAATATTTTCAACAACTCGTTGTGCTCGTTCAAAAGAGCATCTAGCTCGCTGACGATGCGCCTGGCATAAAGTGAATCAAGGTTATTATAATCACAACGTGCATTCACGCGATTGGCAAGTGCGCTTTCGGAATCCTCGCCGCCCATAAAGTAGATCTGTAAGAATTTATGTGGTTCGTTTGGCATTGGCAGCAGTGAGCCCATTTTATGATAAACTTGGCCTCTGATTGTGAATGTAGAATTGAATTGTTGACCATTTGCATTAGTATTTCGAACTATTTCTGTTGCTCCGAACGATGTCATTTGAAAGCATGAATTGAAACTTCGAATTGACTTCAGGAACACATTAGAATCTGGATCCGTGCCGATAAGTAAGCCGTTCAATGGTTCAGGTGGTGTTTCAATTTCAGGTAGTTGCACTTTTCCTAACGTGCAACACATCCCAGCTGGCTCATTTTTGAATTTCAGAGCATGACAATGCGGACATTCCTTGTCCATAGCACCAATTACCACTTTTGAATGAGCATAATATTCAATATCGGGCTCATACTGGAATGCTAGACGCAGGAATGAATCAGATATAAATGCTCGATGTACCTGTTGTCGTTGTTGGTCACTTGTTCTTCGTCTATTGACTGTGAAACGGCGTGATTTTCGTTGTTCTAATCTTCTGACTTCATTGCGTTCAGCTCGTGTATCTTCTGGCTCTTCTTGATGCAATTGCGCCATTCTGACACGTGCATCAGTATTTTGTTGCTGGATTTGTTCTTCTGTTCTTTCGGATCTGCTATTTCGCAACTTTCGAGCTTTACTTGTACTGCGGCTCAAATCAGCCCCTTTGCGTTTTCTTGGCATTGTGATTTTCTGGAAACTATGAAAATCTTAATTGTTCAATTACATTTTTTTAATAAAATTAAATTAAAATTACATTTTTATAAGATCAACAACATAAATAAAAAAAAGTATACTTACAACACAAAATCCGTTGTTATTGGAAGCTCGTGTCACGTAATCACTTGAACTCAAAATTGATAATTTAATAAAATTAAATTAAAATTACATTTTTATAAGATCAACAACATAAATAAAAAAAAGTATACTTACAACACAAAATCCGTTGTTATTGGAAGCTCGTGTCACGTGTTGAGTACTTTTGAGGTTATAAAATCACTTGATTAACTAATCGTGCAAAATACACTCAAAATTGATAATTTAATTATTATTGATAAAATAGGAATGATTAAAAGTTAATATAAGAGTTACACTGAGATAGCAAAATAATAATTGTCAACGTTACTACTACACTTGATGCATAAACAATAATGATGGCCGACAACTGTGTAGGGAGTAAAAAATAAAGGAAACCGGCTTCGTTCTCATCCCTACTCCGTGCTGTTTACTGGGTCAGAAGTGACACCTATAAACATCTGGCGGGGATAATAATAACTAAATAAATGACGATTGATCAGTTATCGACCGGAGAGGAAAAATGATTAAATTACTAAAATAGCTATTAAAAAATAAGGGTTGATCGTATAAGGGTGAAAATTAAGGATTGTATGTATTTTTGTATGCTGTATCATAAAAAAATAGAAATTACAAATTTTGTCTAAAAAATGAAAAAAAAAGTTTAGGGGTGGACTACCCCTAACATTTAGGGGGATGAAAAATAGATGTTGGCCGATTCTCATAGATACCGGATAAGCACAAAAAATTTCATCAAAATCGGTCAAGCCGTTTCGGAGGAGTATGGGAACGAAAACTGTGACACGAGATTTTTATATATATATAGATAGATATATTCTAAAAATAATTGTAAGATTATAGCAGAGAGATAGAAAATCCTTCTTTATAACTAACAATAAACACGCGTAAGGGTAGCAAGTTCCATTGTTAAGTGTCATAAAACCTGAATATCATAAAACTGTCACCTGCGTTAACTTAAGAATAACTGATTCTACGTTATACCTTAAGTTGATAAGAAAAATCGAAACGAAGGAGTATCGAAGAAATATTGAAGGATTATTGAAGGACAATCTAACTAACATAATCGAAGAACAAAGCAGTGTAGTAAGGAAGACTAAAAAAGTAGCAGCTAATCTCGTAACAAAAATCAAGCACTACTTCGATCATTTGTTGTTATGGAATAACAGAATAATCGAATATACTATACATTAATTAACAATGATTAGACTCATGTCTGAAAAAGTTTGTGTACACATTAAAGTGCACAATGCAAAAAGTAAATTTATTTTAACGATCGTAAGAATAATAACAGTGCGTAAAATTAAATAACTTTCCGAAAAATCTAATAATTTTTCTTAACAATATTTCCTTTACTGCAAATTGGCATTGAGTAAAATTCAAATAAATACTAATAAAGTTCTGTTTTTTTCTTATATAACTTATTTTATCAATAACCAATTATTCTGAATGTTCTAGCAAAAACAGTTATGCAATAATCGTCGGTAGTGCTAATATTAAATAAAAAAAAGAAAATAAAAAAAATTTTTTTTCTAATTAAATATTATACAGAATAAAAAATGTTCATTAATTCGATGGACTATTAAAGATCACAGATCAAAATTGATGTTTCTTTTATCAATTAAAGTTACAGTTACGATTCCACACTGGTAGGGGAGTTGATAGTGATGGTGAGCTGGCTGAGTTAGAAAGTGGACGCTGTACGTTTACATATATATACAAACACACGTATTTAACTATACAGGACACGTACACATGTACCTATATCATATGTATATACGTAGCAAGACTCGCTGCACCGTATCGCCTCTCGTCAGTAAAGTCTCGGCTCTCGAGGATAGCGGACGAATGTGCCAAGACTTCGTATATTCTTGTATTTTTTTTTTCTTTTTTTTCAGACTTTTTTTTTAACGGAGTGAAATAAAATTAATTTAATTTAATCGTTTACTTCAACCGAATGTTACATTTCGTTTATGATAAATTTCGTATGTACGATATCGATAAAGTTTCTTACGCGTATCACGTGTTGTAAGTGAACAATTTTTCATATCTTTTATATTATTGTTCTATCAAATAGTTTCGAATTATTTTTATTTTTTATTTTTTAAGAAAAATATAACGAGGAATGAAGAGTTTCGCGATCCAACGGGAAAATAATCGATAAATCGTTATAGTATCATTACTTTTGGAACTCGAATCGATTTATTCTTCGATCTTGACTCTCGAGTGTTAATGACAGATCCCTCGATCACTACTCGAGGTCAACGTTATTTTTCTTTTGGCACTAGTCTAAAGTACGACTATTTCGATCGTCTATTACGGAGTGTGTGTTATACTATCAAGAATTAGACTTATCCCCCGTTTGACGTCACTTACTACCATTATTTTTTTTCTTTTCTCTTCAGCATTAAGATTGTTACAAGAATCTAGAACGTCTCGTATATTATTTAATTGTAATTATTTTATTCGCTACATTTGTAAAATACACGTAGAATGATTTTATAAAACATTAGGGTTCGTTGTTCTTTATTTTATTTTGTTTTCATTCGCACGCAATAAATCTTCCAATACATCCGGCACAAACGAGTTGCCACAATGTTGAAAATAGAATTTCTTAATCATTACGTAATCCTACTTCTTTCATCCTTGATTATAACGCGAATTATAAAAAAAAAAGAAAGAAAAAATTAATAAAATAAAAAAAGAATAACAAATAAAAAACTAAACCTCATATGTCGCAAAGAAAGAAAGACATATACGAAGTATTGTCTTTATTTAACTTATAAATAATTTCAACGTTACTTTTATCTACTACGGATAAATGTAAATTCGCCGAGCAAGCGGAATTATTAAAAGCTTTTGGAATCGATCGACCGCGAAACGGTGAGGGAAGAAGAAAAAAAAGACTAACATAAGAAAGAGAAAGAAAGAAAATAAAAAAAGAAGTAGAACGTTGGTAACAGAACTCTCGTTGAAAGCGAAACCCTTCAACGATGGTGATAAAGAGTACGCGTATGTGTATAAACAACACATATGCATGATGACGAACATATGCATATGGGAATCCAAAGAAAAAAAGAGAAAGACTGATAGAACGAAAGAGAAAAAAAATGTATTACATCTATTTGATTCAATTTCGAAGTCGATTATTCATTACATCGATAGAGAGTAAACGTGTTCAGGTTAACTTCGTGAAGTGAAATTTTCCCGAGTGTGAAAGAAGTGGGTCGAGCGCATGTGCGCAAGCAACGAACGACATACACATTTATACACATATAAACATGTATAGAACACATAACACTCTCTGTAAAACGATATGAAAATAGACGCACTTGAGTAACTACTTTAAGATACGTTTGTATATGTTCATACATATTTAAATACATACAATGCAATAATTCGATTCGAGTTTTTATGCTTCAGGGATATTTTCTAAAATTCTGAAGGAATATCATATACAATTCTAATATTCGAAAAGGAAAGAGATTATTATTTGTAGTATTCGATTAATTAATATTTAGAAAACAATTGCCTGAAACGTTGTATCCATTAAACGAGTTCTAAGTATTTGTGTGTGTGGTTTTTTTGAAAGTAATTTCGTTCGTCGGATAGTAAATTATAATAGAATAGAATTCGAATGAAATGGAGAAATAAAATTTCAAACCTTTTGAACCAGAAGGTTACCTATCGGCATCCTTTTGTTAAGAAATGTTTTTAAACAAAAAATACGGGATAGGTCAGGTTATGTCTAAAATACACATCTAATGATTTAAACTCTTGAAAATTTTCTCGTTGGAAGATATTTCAGATTCATCGTTATTTAAAAAACTACCTTTATGGTAATGAATAAAGAAAATATGATAAAAATGTTGACTTGAACTTTATATTTCTAATGCGATGGAAAAAACAAATATTTGACGGATCGAAATGCAACGAAATTTTAAATGATGTTCAAAGTGTCTGTTTCTTAGAATATTAAATGATTTTGAGATTTAGAATAAGATTTGTTATCGGTAAACGTGAATAACGAAATTACTTTCCTAACAAACCAAACAATTTCGTAATCTTTGAAACTGGCGCTATTAAGTCACATAATCTTTGAACAGCTGATCAATGAAACAATGTAAACGCGGTACCTGTTCAAGAATCGTTTAAGAAGAGGAATTTGTGAAATTTCTTAAAATTTCTTTTGTACATCAACCTTTTTTACAAAGTTTTTTTATCATCCAAGAAATTTGATTTCAAGATTTGTTCCAATCGACTTTTGGAAAAATTGTGATATTTTCTTTATTCGTGAGGATTTGTACAATGGAAGAAGGAAAAAAGTTTTGGAAGAAGTCCGATGATTTGTTATTTTCAAGGATATCATTAATGAGCCTGGTGTTGGAATAAAATTAAACGGTGACGTAAATGGATAATGGAAATGGTGAAAGAAAAGCCACGAAGACGGAGCGTGAGTGAATTGCTCGATTGGAGATCCATGATTGGATTGAAAGGTGGTGCTGTTAATTCCGAGAACAATGATACCGATGGCATTTATTTTGATGATTATGATCGAAGTCCGGAAATTAGGCGAAGAAAACGTTCCGGCACTTGGCCGTGAGTAAACACTATGTAAACGTTGAAATATAGTAAATTCATTTTTTATTTGATCGTATATCCTAACGATTATCAATATTATTTAAATGAATATTATAAACATTTTAATATTTTTTGTGGAATCAAAGTCCATTTTTATCTTATATTGAAAATAAATTGTATAGTTTTCAACAAATCCGGTATGGTCTAGTGGCTAGGATACCTGGCTTTCACCCAGGAGGCTCGGGTTCGATTCCCGGTACCGGAATATTTTTTTTTGAAGATATTTTACAATATTAAAAAGAAACATTGTTTTTGCATCGGAAAACACGAATAATTGTTGTTTAATAATTTCTTTATTATTATAAAATAAAGTTAAATATGTTTGTTGTTTGTTCTCATATTGAAAGTAATTCTATAGAAAAAAGGAGCAATGCTATATATGTATTCAATATTCATAAAAAAAGTCACTGTATTCGTTCTATTTCGTAATTAACCAGAAGAAACGTAATCCGATTTCAATTCGCGATCGAAACAGGAGGCAGGACGCGTTAACTTGACTGGTATAATCTCTCATACATGCATTACTCGAAAGTAACGATAATAAAAATGATAACATTTGCAAAAAGAAATTTAACCGAACGAAATTATATCTCATTCTTTATATTTTAACCATAACTTTACAATTTTTGTAAACTGAACGATTTAATTTTTTAATGAGCACAATTCGTATGTATTAAAAATTTACATACAACATAATTCACGTGTAAGAGTATCATTCAATTTAAATTAATACTCATAATGAACCAATTTAATTTCATATTATAATTTCTGCAAAATATTCATTTTTTATTAAATTTCATATTGTATCACGGATCGTAAACTTTCTCGAAGAGAAATGACTTGAATTCATAATATAAGTGAAATATAAAGAAAGAGAGAAAGAGAGGAACAAGGGGGTTAAGGTTTCGAAGAAGCAATTGATTGGTCGTGCAAGGTTTACGACGCATGCGTTGTTTCGATAGCGCAACTCGAACGATGCTCAGGCGTCGTGACGCCGGTTGTCGTCATCTTGCTTAGTTAGTGTCAAAACGAAGAACCCACCCAGTCGGTGTTCTTCTTTTTCAGTTCCTTCCTATGGGAATGTGCCTTAATCCTCTTCGATCGTCATCAGCTTGTCTATTGCATCTTCCGTTCTTCTTTAATTAACATTTTCTAACAAAGTCTTCCTGGTTAGTTGTACATAAATATGGACGAGGCCGAGCTGAGGTAGGAACCCGGACACTCTCTCTTTCTCTTTCTCACACAACATACACATATACACACATATATCTATCTCAGTGGTTCCCAAAGTGGGCGATGAAACGACGGGCGATGAATTTTTTTTTGAGTTCCAAAAAAAAAATGGAAAAACCAAAAAATTAATTTTCAGGTTGGAGATAAATAATAAAGTAATTTTTTTTCTGGAAAGGGGGCGATAGAACAAAAAAGTTTGGGAACCACTGCCCTATCTCTTTTTACCTTTATCTCGTCCGTTGCCAAACTTGACACACGATACGCCTAGCCTACATTTTATATCGAATAATTTTTTACTAGTTTACAAGTACAAATTTATCTAGTTAAATCATAAAAATTAATTTCCTTTAAATTTATCAACTTTTGTTGATTAAATATAAGTCCACGTTTAAAATGAAATATATAATTACTTTATGTGTCGGTAACTGAAAAATTGAACTAATCGTAAGTTAATAAAAAATAAATTTAGAAAAATCAGTTTTATGATTTATTTTCTATTAAAATTAATGACATAAAGTAAGTATTTTTTTATAGTTCGTTGACTTAAGGACTTGCTATCTTAAATTAATGAACGTTCTATAATTAACAACGAAATAAATAATATTCTTCATTGACAAAATTAAAAAGAACTTTTTATATTGTAATAATAAATTAATGTAAAATAATGATTATATCCAATATACGAATTTATATATATATATAATTTAAGATAAAAGTAAAGATCGTTTTTAAATATTAAATAATAATAAAAACTTACATTAGTGTCTTATTTTATTATAATGGTGTTTCATCGGGATCTTAAAAAAAAGAACAGCTGGTGGATACTGTTTGTAAGATGAATGTGAGGAGAGGGGGAGGGGATGGGTAGAAGGGGGAGCAAAAGGATGCAGAGGTTTCTTTCTTCGACCAATATAAGGGTGAGAAGGGGGTGGGGGGAACGCGTATTTTAGTTTTGTTTGCTCGTTTTATTGGTGCGAGAAGCGAGAACGCGTTCACCTTTCGCCGCCTTCAGTTGCTACGGAATGTACGTGTTTGCTTCGGATTTTATTCGATGCCTTCGAACGAACAAATGAACCAGTGGCTCCCATACTTTTACTTTTTTGTCCTATTGCCCTCTTTTCAGAAAAAATATTACTTATCGCACCCCTGAAAATTAACTTTTTGGTTATCCTTTTTTTCTTTAGTAACTCAAAAAAAATTAATCCCTCTCCTTCTCTCAAATGCGCCCGTGGCCATCATCAGCCCCCTGAATCGCTTCATCGTCCACAAGGGGGCAATATCGCCCACTTTGGGAACCACTGGAATGAACGAACGAACAGACCAATGGAGCTCTATGCGACGGTCCATGAGAAGAGAACCAACTTCTCCTTTGAGCTTCGATGCTATATGTGGTGCCCCGTTTAAGAGCTCTCTCTCAAGAATTTTAAAAATTCCTTAGGATGCAATCGATTACCGAACCGGCCCTCCTCCACCCCCCTAAACTTTTCGCATTTCTCCTTTCCGAGATCGTTCGAGTTAATTCGGCCAATGTTGCTCCTTGCTGGTGGAACCTTTGGAATCTTTCAAAATGATTCGACCTAATTTTCTCTTATTTTTTTTTACTTTATTCTCTTTTTTCGTTCTAAGTGATCTTTATTAAATATTATCGATATTACTTTATCGATCAATAATTTATTTTCTCTTTTTCTTTTTTATATACTTTAAAAATTTAGTTAGTAATATAATATATTGTAAATAATATTGTATATAATAATAATTATTATTAGTATTATTATATATTAATATATATATATATAATAGTAATGTATTAATAAATACATATAATATATGTATCATAATAATATAATAATAATGAATATAATGATAATAATAATTATTATTATATATCAATTATTAATTGTAATTATATTTTTATATAATTATTATTATCATAATATCGAACAATTTTTATTTTTCTCTTAAAACATAATTATAACATTTTCTTCAGCAAGTAATAATAAGAATAATGTTTGTGAAGAATTATTATTAATAATATTACTATTATTTGTATGTTTTCGCGTATGAAAATTAGATAATAACGATTAGATCTTTTTTTAAATAACAAAAAGTTTTGTATTCAGGTGGAAACTTTCAAACCACGAAGAACAATACGACCTTCTGCGAGTTTCTTTCTTTCTCAATCATGGAGAAAGTTTAGTGCTCGAAAGTATATACTTACTAATAGAGTGAAACTAGAAATAAAAATATTCTTTACAACGTTAGTTAGATAAAATAGTTTACGTGTGTTAAGAGACTTAAGTATATAAAAATTCTTTCGAAAAAATAATTCACTCAAAATATCCCTATTATCTTATATGATCTTTCGTAACTGTTGTGTTGATCGTTTGTACTGTTTACTATCTAATAATCACGTTTGAATATGTGTACAAATATCTGTAATAAGAAAACATGTTTCGCGTTATAAGTATTCGTTTATTAATAATGCAATGTGTGCGTATTGAGTTATTCGAGAAATAAATCTCGTTTCTTTCAAAGAGTAAAGAAAAGAAAAAAAACAAAAGACAATTTTTTGCTTATTAGGAACCAAGACGTTTTAGATTATCGCGAATTTAATAAAAAGGATAAGAAAGATTCAATTGTGTCCTGCACGAACGCTTTCTTCTTTCAGTGATCGTAAAATCGAGCATCCTTACCGACCGATCTATACGTGGAAGAAAAGCGATAATATCCGGGTAAGCAAGGGCGAATGATCGTCATTCCGCGAACAGCCATCTTCCGATTCGGTTCTCTTACCGGTTCCTATAAATTGATATTTTTCTCTAGATATATTATTTGTTTAATTTCTCTTTCTCTTTTGAAAAGCCAATAAATCTCGAGTGTGTTGTGTCTGTTTCGGTTCATCGTTCGGTACGAAAATTTTGTTAAAGAAGTTCCAAAGTGCCATTTTGTTGTTTTATGTGTGCTGTTACTACTCACACAAGTGACGTGTGACGTCATTAAAAATAAACAAACTTATCTTCCTTCGACTTTTGAATTTGAGAGGAAACAAAATTTAATATCACGTTTGTGTGTTATCTTATATGTTATTCATAATAAGAAAAGATCAATCGATTAACCGTTCACGTTAGATTAATTGAGATAATATTGAAATGTTTTATGCGTTTGTCAAAATTGTTCAGGTTTCTTTTGAATATTGTTCCACGTGACGTTTAATTTTTCAAATAAATTCTTCTCTCTCTTTCTCATTGTTTTTTTTCGTATACAATTATCTCCAAATATCTTCTTCGATAAGAACATTTAGATAAAAAAGATTTTCATTTCTTTTAATAAGATTATTTTTTTCCGTCAAATTTAATAAAGATGCATGACATAAACGTGCGAGCGAAAGCTTTACAGACTAAATTTCATTCAAGATAATGATATAACATCAGCGATGACTGCGCAATAAATAACATCAACGATGATTGAGTGATAAACAACGTCAACGATAATGGCAAAAGATACAAATACTTAAAGAAAACGGGGATTTTTTAATAAATGTAATCTTTTGTATCAAAGTACTTAATGAATAATCTCTTTTGTTCTGTTCATATTTCTTTGACAAATTAATCCATTTGATCGAGCACATGATTGTTGATCTGATGATTATTAAAATGATTTATAAATATAGAATTTCATTTAGAAATATTTCCAGAGGAATTTTGAGAAAAGAAAAGAGTAATCTTTTATTATTTAGAATGATTGATCATAATCTTCTATAATCATAAACTCAGTTAATCATCAGTACACATATAAACCCACACACAAGATATAAATTATAAATTATTAGAGAACATCAAGAATTAAAGAAAAAAGATATAATTAATGGTTTTTTAATTCATATCTGGCCGGTAAGGTAGAATCCCTTATCGACCGAGACCAAACGGGTTGAAAGACTCGCTTTACATTGCTCGACACGGTGTTCCGATTTCACCGTGCGATCTCGTTTCATACTTGCATAATGGTATTCCGAAGTTAAATGTAATTTAACGGGTTAAAAGCACTGTCAGATGAAATTTTAATGTAAATTGTTCTACGTTGTCCTGTCCTTTCTATGAACATTTTCGATTCATCGAAATTTTTTGCAAATCTTTTAATCTCTGATCAATACGATTTCAGAGTATCGAAACAAACGATAGCAAATTTTGATAATTCGTCACGTTTGTTTTATTGTTATCCATAAACAAGTAATTTGTTCTTTCTAATTCCTTATTTATACGTTCTACCATTTATCGTTAATTATTTATTTTATTTTTAAATTATAATTTATGTAAATATAAAATCAAATATAAATTTAATTCTTTAGTGTCCAATATTGTTTGCAAATTTAACTATTTCGTTTTGGTATGCTTTGGCACGAGTAATTGTTCCATATAAATTCGCTTGTATATTTATATCCTTGGATGGTAAGATTTCTATATCAGTAGATGCGGCCTTTTTTTATATAGGTCGCTAATAATTAAAGAGTTCAAAAATCAAAACAATACGATTAAATTAATACATATTATTTAAGTATGCTATATAAGTTTTACACTTCAATTCACCCCTTAGTAAATCAACTAATTTCTATATAAATATTTTATTAAAAAAATAACATTAAACGTGAAATAATTAAGTAAGAAATTTAAAATTTTATTTCAAAGAGGTATATTAGAAGAATTTCATAAATATATATGATTAGATTACATAATATATACACCACATTACAGGCGGTATTGGTTAAAAGAAAAAACACGTTGTAGAATTGTGTTAAGAAAATAATCGATGACCTTGAAATCACATAAAAAAAATTCACGATCTTAAAAGAAAAAATTATCATAAATACTATTTTAATAAAGAAGAAGATAAATATTGGAGCTAATTGAGATGACGATATTTAGATAGAATATGAATAAGAGAAACAAAAATTATAAAACACTGTTCACTCAAGTTCAAGGTTAATTGGTAGACGGTCGAGCAGTACCTCAAAGTTTACAATGACAAATAATTATAACCGATCGATTTTCGATTTTTCTAGTAACTTTTTTTCAGCTTTGCACTTATTTGATGTACGAGACGAAACGAAAAAATACGTCTCTTATAAATTATCTTTTTTGTTGATGCAGATATTTAAAGAACAACCGAAACTAAAAGGACAGGAAGAAAAATAAAAATAAAAAGTAAAAGTGTTTGGAATAATTGATCATTTACAAAATGACCGATCAAGTGTCACCATTACGCGAAAATTTTGTTAATGGATATTTAGATGGGAATTTTGATAACATCGATCAATTCGAAAATCATTCCGAGAAAGGGTCGTTGGATAATTCTCCACGAAATCGCGTGCTGAGGTATAATAAGTAAAAAAAAAACAATAAAAAATAAAAAATCTTAACAATAACAACGAAAAAAATTATTAATCAAAATTTTTTAATCGTCGAAATATTAAAATCTTCATACATTTCATACACTAATCAGCAAAAATGTTGTTAATGGTAACAAGATGATAATCCGAATGCAAATGAGTCGCATTAAAAAACGATATTATCATCGTATCGAATAATCAATTCTCATAAATTAAAACGATAAACATGGTTACGTGCTCTTACATTGTACTCATAAAATTGTAAAATAATTTATGCGATTTGTATCCTTTGAAAAATGATTTCCTTTTTTCTAGTCTTTTTATTACTTCAAATTTTCTAACAGTTTAATGCGACCAACATTTTTCATTATATAATTATCATTCATTATCGAGTTTTATTTTTAATTGATTTACTTATATGTTTAATGAATATTTATTTATTTAATTTTTTGTTTTTCTTTTTTTACAGGAGAACGAGAAGTTTAAACGCACCAAGTCCGATACAACAATTTGGGCCATGCGGGCGTATAATGAAAAACTCGGCTATGGTCATGTGAGTAAATTGATTTATTATTTTAATTATTATGAATTATCCTGCGAATTCTCGAAAACTCAAAAACTTAATGAGATATTAGAAAAAAACTAACAATAAGTAGATTTTTATGTAAGTAATTTTTTACATGTTATTTAATAAGAATAATCGTAACTTACAATTTATTCTTTGCAAATCATTAACAATTCATTGAAAACTTAATACAGAATTCATTATAGGTTAAATTAGTTTAACGACAAAAAAGAAATATCAGTCATTAGGTTCGATAATATCTGTGTAATACAAAACTGTATAATACAAAACCATCTAAGAAAATATATCATATTCAATACCGATTGTTCAAATTTTGTCACGCGGAGATTGTTGCGTTCGGTGATCCATCAAGTTGTTATTCAAGGATTTAGAAGTACGAATAAATCTAAAAGCATTTTTTGTTTTTATATGACTCGTATTTGTCATTTAAAATTCAAGGGTAAAGTTAATTAATGCTGATCGTTTACGAACAATTGTTAAGATTGAACAAAAATATCGGTTGAAAACGTCCATTCTCTTGGCAAAAATATGCTTGTCATGAATTTTTTTCGTATTCGTGATTGGTTGAGCAATTCTAAAGTACCCAACGTATTGTCCCAAAATTATCCCTTCCAATTGTTATTTGCTCGAATCGATGCAAAGTACTTAGTCTGATGCGTACTTGAAAATATTTGAATAAGTGCAAAAATGGGTCAACGATTTCATTTCGTAAAAATCTGAAACACTGTTCACTTGTGAAATTTGTAAGTTGTCTAAAAATATGTGACGTAAATTGATAGACGATAATAGAAAATATTTTAATGATTAAATGTTTATTTTCTTATAAATATATATTTCATAATCTTTGGACAAAAATATTTTCAAACTTATTTGTACATCTCAAGAGATTAGAAATAGTGAAAAAGAAATATAGAGAAGTGATGAGTTAGGTCGAATAAATTTATTTGATCAATGATCGATGAAATTCGTTTTCATTGTCAATGTCATGATCGTCAAGATCGTGTGTCGATATTAATCATCACGTATTATGAAGTTTATGGTCATCGTAGAAGGCACAGAAGTTTCGTGACCTATATCACAGGAACGGTACTTTCTGTAGCCGTTCACCATTCCTTGTGATTCAATTGAACCGATCGTAAACTAAATAAAATATGTTCTAAGTATTGTAAACCGTTCAATAATTTGTTCGTAGAACAAATCCTATAAAGATTATATATTTATATATATTTATCTTTTTTTACAATAGACAGACACATTTTTTTCAGATAATCGTAGAGGAACGTCAAAGAAAAACACAAACAAAATTATAAAACATGAGATCATAATATAGAAATACAATTTTGCCCTTGATCGATGATATTCGCCTACGTTATGCGTTAGAATGATAAATGTAAAGAATGATTTCAAGGATTTTACGTCAGTGTTGATTCTTCTTTTTTCATGGTTATTATTATTCTTATTATTATTATTATTATTATTATTATTATTATTATTATTATTATTATTAATAATGAATTAATTAATTAAATAAGACGATTTACTAATACAAGTATCTCTATTCTTTATTTTTTATTACTTTTTTTTATTCGTCTCTTTTGTAAATTTCATCATTGTAAAAACTTGTTTAAAGAATTACGGCACTACTTTGCTTTCAGTAAAAAAAATTTGTTTAGGTTAGGAAGATGGTTAAAAAATTCATTTTCATTCTGGAATAGACAAGAAAAATTGTCAAATCATTAAATTCTCGTCGATTCAGGTATTGAAATTATGCTACTAATATAATTAATAATTTAATTTCATGTTCGATTTTTGGTTAGCATAGATTGTATTAGAACACGTAATAGAAAATAACAAAAAAATCCATTATATGAACAAACATTAATATTAAGCTTCATTGAATTGAATACATAGATGCATATAGTATTCTATATAATTTTGTAACCACAAATCCTGCATTAGATTATGCTAATCATCGGGAAACGACACGTTGAATAATCATTTAAAAAAAATCTAATCGTAAGAAAGATCGCGAGTCATGTTTCCAAATTAATATTGTGGTATTACATCATTTTCTTGTCATTCTCGTCTTTATTATTTTTTGTTACGTGAAAAATGACGATCTTTCAAATAAGGAGTCTATTTTTTTTTTTTTTTATTAAATTATTTCATTACATTATTTAACAAATATCGAATTTCTTCGAAATTTCATTCGAGTAAGTAACAGTAAATATTTTGCATATATTTCGTGACGTTATATTTATATTTAATTATGTTCTTCGTGTAAGTTAAATATTATATTCTCGCATTTTACAGAAATATTATATTTCCATTTACTAGAAAAGCAATATTGCAAATATTAATTTTTCACGTAGAGTCTAGACCAAAAATCAGGTATCTTTGAAATTTAGTAACATTTATGGAAACTTTAAATGAAAGAATATTCTTATTAACCCATTATAACTGCCAAATTTCTTTTTTTGAAATTTTTGGCCAGATAAGTTATATATATATGCACAAAAGTTTGTGTAGCAGTATAATTATATTCGAATTATATTTTGTCTTAAAAATATTTAATATTTTTGAAAAAGTATCAAATAGGGATTTTGGGTTAATTGAGTCGTTTATTTTAAAGTGGCCTAAGTCTAATTATAGCCATTAAAAACATATCATTTCCTAATTAATGTTAATAGTATTAAGTTAGCATTACTATAGAAAAAACAAGATCATTTACAAATTTAAAATATGAAAACTTAATGAATTTACTACATTATATACCACCTGCAAACTATACTTTTAACCGTTTCGTTGGCGTGGACGTGTTATCTCGCGACGACAATACTGCCTGTATAGGGTCACAGACGAGTTATCCTGCAACGACGAAACTGCTTGTACAAGGTCAATTGTTAATTGTACAAGGTTTATTATATACCCTTACCAAAATTACCGCTTTTCCGAATTAAAATTCTTAATCTAATAATACAGTACGCGATATATGTCTGTGGCAATACACGAATGGTACCGTAGCGCGGCATAATACGTTTGTGATCTTGTATAAGCAATTTCGTCGTTGCGGGATAACTCGTCTGTAACCCTATACAAGCAGTATTGTAGTCGCGAGATAACACGTTCATGCCAACGAAACAGTTAAATTCCTCTTGCATACACAAACTTGAAAAATCTCAATAATGTATCTATTTATCTATCTATTTATATATGTAAAAGTAAAATTTTATGTTTTTTCTGAACTTTTTATATCTTGTTTTAAATTCCGTTTTTGTAGTACACACGCTTATATAATATTCGTTTTTATTTTCTTTAAAATTTTTTTAAGAGGTGCTATTCATCGGTATTTTTTGCAGTAGAAAAAAACAATTAAGATAACATAAAATAAACTGCAACTCCATTTTTTTCAAAAATTGGCTAGCTTTGCTAGTAATTAATAAAAAAATGTTAATTTAAAAGTAAAAATTATTTAACAAAGAATAAAAGTTGAATATTTTTTTGGTATGATAAATTTAATACCATTAAAATCTGAAAAACATTATTCTACTATATGTTATCTATTATCTATATTTTGAAATTTAATTTAACGCAAACCCTTTAATGTCTTGATTCGAACAGAAATAGACTTAGGCCACTATTAAAATAAATGGCTTAATTAATTAATTAAATCAAATATGAAAAATATTTATGCCCTCAAATGTTAATTTATGAAATAATTAAAGAAAAAAACATCGAGAAAAAAAAATGAAATAATTTTTTTTATTGATATACAAACAGTTGATTTAATATAAGTATAGATACACTGAATAAAATAGAAATAAAAAAGAAAGATAAAAAGAAAGATAAAAAGAAAGATTATTTTAAATTAGCACGTGGACATTGATGAGGAGATTTATGACGCATGCGCCTTAACGTACTAACGTTTACCATTAAAAGTTCGAAACGAATCGTATACTTAGCAGTTTGCGAGTGACCATCACAGAACGAGAAGTGTCTTTGCAACTTGTCGTTGTAACTTTTGTTACTTCTAATCATGGTTGGAACTGTCAAGTGAGTTAGAATGAATGTTGATGTCTAATTAAATTAATTCATTAATTTTTATTAATCATCATTAAGGTAATTCTTAATAAATTATTCATATATCACTACGTGTCATTTATTACATTGTCATAGGATAAATGTCAAAGTTAAGTAAAACTTTAAATAAATCAATTTTACTTATAATTATGAAAGTGGTCTAAGTCAAAATTTAAAAAAAATAAATGAGTTTATCATTTATTTCATACGATATTATTTAAAACTAAATTAATTCAATGTAATTTTCACGATATTGTCAAAATGAACCGTTAGATAGTGTTTGTTATTTCAATATTATATAGAATTAATTTAGCGTTCAAATGTAATTCTTTAAATATCTCGAAACAAAAGATATATAACTTGGATCACTTTCATAATTATGGGCATAATTAATACCTTTAATATTGGGTATTAGATTTATGTTATATATCGTGTGGAAATTTATATATATACTGACAACTAGTTGTATAATATATTGATTGAATTCCATTATTTCATATCATGGTTAACAATATTATCAAGAAAAGAATTTTATTCGAGGAAAATAAAATTAAAATTGACATTATGTCGATAAACATTAATTACGAACTTCGTAATCTAATGGTATTTTTTACAATTCCGCCAGAAGCACGGACAAAAAGCTGCAATAAAAAAGAAAAGAGAATTAGAACGTTTTGGCCAACTGCATTATCCCGTTGCAACTCAACACGATAAGTAGCACGTCCTTGAAGTAGTAGCTAGCTAACATCTTCTTGCACTTAGAATTTTCCATAGAGTAAAAAATGAAAAACGACCCTACTCGTTCTTTATCCTTTTTGTCTTCTTACTGTTATTTCCGCTGAAGATATCAAAATTTCTCATCACGAAAATTCCAATGCGTAGGGCTTCTTCCCCCTTCTTACTCCCAAAGTCTTCTATGAGACTTGTTTATCCGTTTACCTATCTACCTATTTACCATCCTGTACTTACATACAGTAGTTCAGTAGATTGAGACACCGATTCGATTTATCATAATACGTATTATATATCATTCATTATTGTACCAAGACAATGAACTATTGGTATAAACTCAAGATGAGAGATTAGATTTTTAATTGCACGAAAATATGTTCTAATCTTATCCGAAGTTTGAATTATTAACGTTAAACATTTCTGACCATTATTTTGGTTTTTATACTCGAGAATGATCATTCTTCCAATAGGACAGAAGAAGTACTCTCTCGCTATAGTAAGTCGAAGTTAGACAGCATAATTATTGAGAAACGCGTAGGTAGTCAGCAGCATAAGGTATTCGTAAAACATTGATTTATTTTCTTAGCACGAACTTATTTACTTTTATCTTGACCAGGAGTAACGTTACGTGTGTCTATGACGACGATTACTTTGCTTTATGAATTATTATTAGGCAAGTTTTTCTACAATCGATAATGATTCCAACTCGAATCGGAACCCCTTCGCCTCGACCTCTTTCTAATCAATTTCTTCAAATGATCTCGTTTGTTATTTTCAATTAAATAAGGTCCTAAAATTATGTTCATAAAAGAATAAAAATAAAATATAATGACATAAATGTAACAAAATACAAACGAATAGAAAAATGAAATATTCGATTTCTTTCCAATAAGTTTCTCTTATTCTGATACGTTTATAATTGTAAACCAAACGAAAATAAAAATAAAAAGAAAAGAAAATGCAAAGGAACGAATGAAACGAAGAGAAAAATGAAATACTTGATTTTTTTCGTTATAAATTTCTCATTGACGCTTTCGTAATTATGAATCAGAACAAGATCATAAAATTAAGACAATAGTGTTAAAATTCAAATTATAATAACACATAATATAGAAGAATAAAATAGTATGGATAAAAAAAATTGAAACAATAAATCGTATAAAGCAAACAACTGGTAGTGATCCGATTATATTAATATTTAAAAGGCGATTATTTAATAATGACTAAGCTTAAATTAAATATTCATAAAATTTACAAAGGGTAATGTTGTTACAATACAGGTTGAATATTTCAATATTCCGGAAGTTTCGTAAATAATTCGAAATTGTCGTTCGCATTTAAGTAAGTAGGGGTATATGTATATATAGAGGTAAGAATGCATTGAACGTTTTTTAGTTAAACTTCGAACTCGTTCCAAGTATTTCGAAAAATTACTATGTCTTTAATAAAACCTTTAACAAATAGATATTCGGAATCATGTATATCGACTATTCCCGATAAAGTGGCTAAAAACAACGTAAACAATTTAATTGACATCATTTATAGGACCATTCAGGACCCGGCTTCGCAAAGGTTGACTTGGTACAAACCACCACTAAGTGTCCTCGTGATAAAAAAAGTCCGTGATTCTTCTGTTCTACCACCTTTTGTGCAGTTGGTAACATGGCTAATAGAAGTAAGTAATTATGATTCTAATAATAAAACATAGTTACTTTGTGTTGCATAATAACGGAAAGAACAACGATAAAACGTAATCGCCGTGAACGTGATTGTTCGTTGAGTGAAAAACGATTAAACGGACGGTGGAAAATATAAATTTACTCTTATTTGTCTTTTTTTATTTCCCCTGTTTTTGTATACAAGAATTTAGTCAAATAAATAACTCGAATCGTCGATGATTGTAATCGTTGTTCGTGTAAGACAAAATGTAATTCGATTAAAAGACCGTATATAAATCTGTTGTTAATATTTTGTTATATCAATTGTCATTACATCGACGCATAAATTTAATTTATGCTTATTATTATTATTATTGATTCACGTAGTAGATAGAAACCAGCGATGCATACAAATGCACATTTTTTTCATACTTTATCAAGAAAAAGAGATTCAAGCGATATTTTTTGTTTTTATTTCTCAAATAATTTCTATCCAAATAATGAACGTTGGAATTTATATAATATAACAGTAGAATTGTGTAATCATTTCCTTTTTTTTGTTTTCTTCAAGCGATAATAATGCAAATTACAAATTATGACCGTCGAAGCTTATCGATGTGTGTTAATATGTTAACTACCACGTCGATTATTCGTGACCAGCGTTAATTTTTTTCAATCGGGTTATAAGGATCACCCGTTAACGCTATTGCTATATTGTTTAATATTTTTATTTTAAAATTGTTGCCCTTAAGAGTAAAACACATGTCCAATTTAGCTAAAAATCGAAGTGTTTTAATCGTTAGATTTTATCTTGTTTCTTTACAACAAATGTTAATAACAAAAACAATTACAAAATTTTGCTGAATAATTCGTTGTTTAATTTTTCATTTTTTTCCTATAGTAAAATGTACATAATCGTTTGTCAGAAAGATATCACTCAAATATTACGTATGAGCACATTTTATTTATAGCTAAATTAGAACTTTGTTTGCTTATCTTTCACGTGACCAATAAGTAGAAGAAATTTTCGATTTCGTTAATGGATTCACGTATTGAACATTTTGTTCTCACAGTTATATCACGTGATCGTTATTATTTTTCATCGATAATTACTTAAATGTGTATTAATATATATTATACAATTTTTATATCTATTTGATCTTTTGGATAACGTTTAGGAAAAGCGAATGGTCGTATTCGTCGAAGCTACCGTACTCGAGGACTCAGCTTTGGCTCGGGATTTAAGATTTCAAGGAGTTCGAGACAGATTACAAACATTCAGAGATGGCACCGATGATTTACAGGTATTTAGATTTATCAATTTTATTTGCTAAATCGCAATATCAACGAACATAGTCGAAGATAATCAATGAATTATATATATATATATATATAAATATCTATAAATGATCTAATTCTTTCGTTATAAGCGATCCATATAAGGGTCGTAAATGCAAAGGTCCGTATGTAAAATCAACCCTTATATGGGTTGTTCATCCAAAGATTTGACGGACTCATATAGGGGTTTTATATACCACCTTACGTAAGTTACTAACAGATTTATATGGATAATTTTATCTGTTGTACAGGATAGAATAGATTTTATAATATGTTTGGGAGGCGATGGCACGTTACTTTACGCCGGTCTTCTTTTCCAACAATCCGTACCACCAGTTATGGCATTTCACCTTGGTTCATTGGGTTTTCTCACGCCCTTCGAATTCGACAATTTTCAAGAACAAGTTACGAACGTTCTCGAAGGTAAATATAGAAAAATACAAACGTTAGATATTATTTTTGTATTTCTTTTTTATTTACTCGTTAATGTGATATTTAAATTTAATTTTTAAAAATTACGTCAAAAGAAAGAAATTTATTATTATTTATTATTATTTATTGTTATTCTTTAAATCCCATACGCTGACGATTTAAGAAGAAGAAGAAGAAGAAAACAAAATATAAAAACAGTCGTAATAAGACGCGTGGAATGTGCTAAAGCGAATGTAATTCACACCAGAAAAGCGAGAACATAGCGTAGAATATTTTTATCACTTTGAAAATCTTTTCAACATTTGATATATTATATATATACGTGCATCATTGTTTGATCAAAATTTTGTAGAGAATTATAGCAATTTACAAATCGAAATTTTTATTTTGAAAATACTTTTTAATATCTTTCATCAGTGATATACTATTATTTACTTTGAAAATATCATATATAATTCGTTCGCTAGGTTTAAACAAAAATTTATTTCCTATCTTATATTAGATTATTTTATTTTTTCGCGGATATTCCCTTTTATGATGTTGACGATATCCATTTCGTAAATTAATATCAATAAAATAATATTAATAAATTAAGTTGGAACATGAATGCGATTAAAATGAACTCGTTAGCTCGATAACAATGTTAGTATGTCCTTTTTTCATTTTTTTTCAGAATACTTAAAATTAATTGTTCTGTGTACACAGGTCACGCGGCCTTGACCCTTCGAAGTCGTTTAAGGTGTATCATTATGCGAAAGGAAGAAGAGGGTCAACCATCTAAATCACCAACGAATTTGTTAGTGCTGAACGAAGTGGTCATAGATCGAGGACCTTCGCCGTACCTTTCAAACATCGATCTTTTTATCGACGGCAAGTATGTGACTAATGTTCAGGGTGATGGTTTGATCGTCAGTACACCAACTGGCTCTACGGCTTATGCAGTAGCAGCAGGAGCTAGCGTGATGCATCCTTCGGTACCTGCAATCATGATCACACCGATCTGTCCTCATTCCTTATCATTCAGGCCAATCGTTGTACCAGCTGGTGTTGAATTAAAGGTTATTATTATTTTTATGTTTTTATCATCTTATTTTTATCTATTACATCATTAATGTTTATTAAAACAAAACAAAAAACGTGTTAGAATAATTCAACCATTTTAATGCGGACATTTATAAAAGATTACAAGTTCTGATTGAAGTTTGATTGCATCATCATTAAACATTGTTGAAATTAATTTTTATTGTATTAATTTTGAAAAAAAAGAACGATATCTCAAACGAATTAGAAATATTTGATTGGGTCGAACAAGGACGTAGAAGGAAACTTGACTCCCCACAGTCCACATTCCCAGACCATGCATTGATCTCTTTAGTTTCTTTAAAATCTTCGCAGTCGAGTGGAGTTCCAATCCTTGTGGACTTTTGTTGATTTTTATTTCTTTTTTTCTTTTTTCTTTTTTTTTTCTTTTCAATTTACGACGAAAAATTTATTAATTCTATATATTTACTTTTGATCGTAGATTTCAGTATCGCGAGACAGCAGAAACACTTCGTGGGTCTCGTTCGACGGTAGAAATAGACAAGAATTGTTTCATGGAGACAGGTAAAAATATTGTTTAGAATTGTTAAGTCTAATCGAGGATCTTCCTCTTTTTATATTTTTCAGATAATGTCTAACAGTAATGCCCGCAGCACGGCCTACGTTTCCTTTGATGGTCGAAATCAACAAGAACTACGAATCGGGGACAGGTCTGTCCATAATTATACGAATGATTACGTTACTGGTTTCTACCACTTTCGTTTTTTCATTTTTTCTTCTATTTGTGCATATACAGTTGTCTCTTTTCATTTTAAATTCATTAGACGTTATATACATATATTAAATATATATATTCTAACACTGCTATATTCTAACAGGATACAATACGTCTTTTCGTGTAATTGTATTCCTTCTTCATTTAAAGCTTTTATCTCTTGGTTTTATCTATCTTATCCATTTTCATTTAAACATTAATGAAGAACTCCAAAACTATTGATATGCTTCTACTTTCACTTTCTGAAATTTCGTAACCAAATCGGAAACGTTGGCTGATATCTGCAGGATTATGGTACTTTGTATTTATCCTATCTTTATATCTGCATTGTGTCATATGTTATATTAATTTGTATTTGTCATAACTTTACATTCGCATTATCTGTACACATGTGTGTATAAATATATTAATATGTATATGTATACTATATAATATATATTGTATATTATACTAAAAAATATATTTATGCAACATAAACATAAATAAATGTATCTTCAATTTCAAATTGGAAACAATGTGCCGACAATTATAAAAGTGGATTATGTTAAAAAATTGAACAAATTTATTTTATAATATAATTTAGAATCGCGCGGTCATCTCAATTCCAAAGTCAGGCTAACATTCCTCAAAAATTTGAAAAGCAAAAAGACCCGAATATAAGCCAAGACAGGTCCTATCAAGCTAATGACTCAATTTTAGTCACAAATCCTATGATTATTGTAATATAAAATAAATTATCAAATAAATATATTTGTTCAATTTATTGACTCAGTCTTATATATTATATTATATATATTATTGTCAATTTAAAAAAAAATGATATAACAGATCATCTTTTCTAATTCAGACATTATTTTACAGTTTACAAGTGACAACATCGGTATATCCCGTTCCTAGTATTTGTGCAGCCGATCAAATAACGGATTGGTTTGAATCTCTCGCCGAGGGTTTACAATGGAACGTTCGGAAAAGGCAAAAACATTTGGACGAGCTGAGTGATTTAACTCATTCATCTAGCAACGATACCCTTGACTCTTTGGACCGTGACAGCTAGGCTAAGGGCATGTGTTATAAATAGGATAATAACCATTTAGCACAATTGGTAATATCAAACATAAATCTAAAAGATTTGTGCGAGTGCCTCTAAAGTGATAAGAACATGGAGACTCCTTTACTCTACGGGATAATAGACGACGGATTTTGTTCTATATCATCATAAAAAGTTATTGGAACCAACTATGCCGGTGTCACAATTGAAATCGATCATTATTTTAATTCTAACAACTTTTAAAAGGCGAATATAGTATACACGTTCGCTCTCATAGTCATCGATTTGTACGATAATATTTTAAATGAACATCGACATTCATGCAATCATAATGTTAGTGTCGCATTATTCGATGATTCTGATGAGTTGTTAAGAAGAAGCCCCGGCCTTAGTCGAAGAGCTAATTGATATTTTATTATACAGAGGATCAAACACGTGTAAAGAGGTTTAAAACACGTGCATTAAAAAAAAATAGAGAAATCGTATGTTTCTGTATTTCTTTTTTGTTTCCTTTTTTTTTATATATCTTAGAATATATTCCAGAGAAGCGTTTTTTTTTATCTTGGTACGTTATTATCATTATCAACGTCGTTTTATAAATTACCGACGATAAACCACGAGCCATTTCATTTGAACTTTACATCATACTCAAAATGATCGTAATAAATGAAGTGAAATTACACACACACACACACACACATATATATATATATATATATATATATATATATATATATATACACACACACAAAATGAAGCTATTAATGCGCAAAAGATTTGAACGAAGAATACAACCGATAGTTGTTGTTTCAATTATGTTTCAACATCAACGTCGATCGTGAGCTCATAATAATAATCGGTTCAACCGATGAGAAAATCATCGTAATTTTACTAAAAAAAAAGATTCTCATATAATAATTATAATCGTGTAATTTTATTGATTACCTCTTTGAGATCATTATATTTTTATTGATTACAATAAATGATAAATCATTGTTGTATTATAAATAGAATTATATTAAAAGTATTATACAACAGAAACAAATCTATAATTAAGGTTATTCTTTGAAAATTAATTCGATTGAGGAATAATGCTTAAATTTAGTGCCAATGATTACAATCGTTGACGATTTTTACTGTAAAAGATATGTCGGAGATAGAATCTTATTAGATGTAATCAATGAAATCATTTAAAATCGTGAAAATTATCATTTTTAATATTAAATGTTAATATAATGTAATATTTTTATTGTTAAATTATACACATATATATGTATATATGTCATTTTTGTAATATTTAATAATTCAACTTAGAAATTATTTTCCCTCTTTGCATCGAAATTCGATAATTATTTATTCAAAAATTAGTATCATTTGTAAAATTCTTTGTGTTTCTTTTAATAAGAACAAAATTTTCCTTTTTTTATACTCGTTTTAAATTCAAATAAAAATTTGTTATGAATTCATGAAAATTATATTTTCTTAAATATTAAATGCTAGAAATTTTTAATTTATACTTTCCTGTTTCATGTTCAAAAACAATGAATATGTTTATTTTTTAATTTTTGCGAAAGAAATATTATTTAAATTAATGTAACAAATGAATGATGAATTCGTTTGCAATCAAAAATTTATAATTTAATCGTCGAAAAAAGACAAGTATTATCATAATTTTTATTACTTATAATAATTTTTCAAAAAAAAAAGGTTTCATGCGCAATTGTGTTTTGTTTCTGTTTTGTCAGTTAACGCTGCCGCTCTTCGAGCTTTCGTTGATGTCTGTTTCAACCAATTCGTCGAACCTTTTTAAAATTATGCTATAAATACATAACGTTGAAAGCGTAAAAAATAAAATAATACATTTGTTCCATATGAGAAAGTGAGCGAGAGAGAGAGAGAGAGAAAGAAGTGAAGGAAATGAATGAGAAATGGTAAATGAATTTCGCGTAATTTAATGTGTTAACGTTAAAACAAATTTTTTCCTATGAATGTAAGTCTTTTTAATAAAACCACTTTTTTGTACAGAAATATATTCTTAGCCAACCTTTTTTGATAAGATTTCTTTGAAATACTTAAAACGAAAAATTATTACTTATCGGAATTAAATGTGTAATAAATGATGAACGATTCAAAATGCTAATGAAATACGAAGAAATAAGAGACAAGCTTGTATTGTATTTATAATAGCTAATATACCTATATTAGGTATATCTATATATAATACCTATCTATTGTACCTTATTTTTTGTATTATTTATTTCTATGCTATATAGGAAACTGCGAAATCTACAGTATGTACATGCGAGAGTTTGGTTTTATGCAACGAATATCTCTTATTAATATTAAATCTTATACAAATAAGTAGTAGGATGTATGTCTACGAAGACATAAAGTTTATTAAAGTACCTGGATTAGAAAAAAAAATTAACTTTATTATATCTAATATTAACTAAAACTTTTAAATTCAAAATTTATTCGATTGAGAAAAGTTAACATAAGTCCCATAAGCATATATATTATATGCATTATGTTTTATAACTGGTGGTACAAACGAATAGGGAGTTAATTTTACGTGATAAACTAAGTCGATAATGTAGAATAAAATTTATTCATATTAGTTTCATCTCTAGTACCTGTGGATACTTCTCGTAATCGATTCTATTTTTACTCTTAAATCTTTACTCTGTTTTTAGTTTTTAGAGTTGTAAGCTCAGTCGAGTGCACGCATACTCGGAAAATGTTTAAACTTGTTTTTCTCGAAAACAATTTTTATTTTACATGTTTGACTTATTGTTAGTTTTTCACGTAGAATTTAATTTTTTGTTCATTTGTATCACCAATTATAGGACACCTCGTATGTTTTCTTTACTCTTACATTTGGCTATATCAGTCATAGTTACGCGATGATTCAACAAGATGGAAGTATCTAATTCTATTATATAAAGAACTAATTAAAATCCTACAAGAGCAATATTTACATTGTCGTTAAATCAACTAGATAAAATTTAATAAGATCTTAAATCAGAGAGAAAAAAAAGTTGATTTATGAGATATATCGAATTCTAGATGAGGATGGGGGGAGGAGGTAGGGATGATGTGTAAATCTTCTTACTCGTAATATTGTAATGTACAAATTCTTTTCCTTAAAATTATTAGCTTAGAAAAAGACAGTCTATGATTGGGGTTGCGTATTTATCTGAATCGTACGCAAACGTAACTTTGCAATTTTCTATTGCTTTTTTTTCTTTTTTTGGTTGTTCTTTGTTTATCCTGTTTTGTTTAATCTCTTCTTAACAACTTAATCGCTACGTAGGTACGTCAGTCTCATACAATCCCTTTCGAACTCTAAACTGGTATCAAAAAATATATATGTGTAATACCCTAAATTGAAAGTTCAATCATTTACAAAAATATGAAATGTGTGTGCGTGTGTGTGTGGGTGACGGTGGGTCGGTTGGGTGGTGAAGGGGGAGGGGGTGAAAGTGAATGCAGTTGAAAATTTACATCTGCCTAACATTTACACAATGTAAACGTTTGTTTTAATTCTATTTTTTCGTTTTCTCATTTTCTCCTCCTTTTGTTTCTGCTGCTCCTTCTTTTCTTCTGCTTCTTCTTCCATTCTGCTTCTTCTTCTCTTCCTTCTTTTCTTCTTGAACCATCGCGATCATCAACCCTCTACTATCGCCTGACTCTACTCGCCGGCACCTTTAGTGCCTGCAATTCATGTACGTGACCGTTTCGCCGTTTACGACGCGAACGTAACGAGTACAGGCTCGGATGAAAAGTGCAGGTAAGTGGTTGCCTGTAGAAAAAAAAAAAAATAAAAGAAAAGTCCAATTACATTCGTAAATCGGAGGTAGCTTGGGAGAAGTGGTTTGATGTTTTTTGTATAAAGAAAAGAAGAGAGGAAGTTTATAAAAAGAAAAAAAAGAAACAAAAAAAAAGAAAGAAAAAGGAAATGCATGTTTCGAACGAGCAGAGAACACGAAAACTTATATATATGTATATGCACGACATGCAGAAGAAAAAAAAATATCGAAAGGATCCTTTTTTTATTCTTTCAATCGATATCACAAATAAAAGGAGAGAGAGAGATAGAAAGAGAGAAACATGAATCAGAATAATTGACTAACCTAAGTTGTTATTGGCACACGTCGTTAATTATCGGATTAAAAAAAATCTTGCTTGCTAAAACCAAAAAAAAAAAAAACAAAACAAAAATAGAAACGAAACAAAACCAAAAGAAAATAATAAATAAAAAAAGAAAAAAAAATTTTTTTCAATGCGGGAGTGTTAGTACTGTTAGGTCACACACTCACATGCCTTCTGAACGTCGTCGCCATTCGGACAAGACGGCTCCTGAATGTAAAGGGCCGGTTTGAGCGGTTTACCGTCCTGATCTTCCACCTGAATTACCAGACCGTAATTGCCCGTGTTAGCATATGGACTTCTTGGATCTACTCTCCAAAATTTAAGTCCCTGTCGTATGTCTAAGGCCAAATGAGTTCCTACGCTCGTTAATGGCGTCATCACAGAATCCATCAAACGTTTCCTTGCTACACAAAAAATTATTTAATAATAATATAATTTAATAATGTTCTAAAGTAGGGTGCCCGATAGATCTTATTTGAAATTTTGTTCTTTTTTTGAATATAAAGATAAAGTAATATGTTGTGTCGTAGATTTTTATTACCTCGATGTTTTTTCAAGGCTCTCGTGTAATAATAGACCGATATTCTGATTCTCTTTTCATCTTCCTCATCTGGTATGTCCCCGTCGCTATCATTCGTTGACGACAACGTCAAATTTTCCTGCGGCAACTTGTAGATCCTCAATTTCGCAGCGATCACGTGCTCGTCCCACGTCAGATTTAATCGAAAGTGCATGTTCATTAAGAACGGGTCCGACCAAGCTTCCTCATCCGTATTACGCGGTAATCGACCTGTAACACGTTAACGAATTTTCCCATTAGTTTAACTCAAATATATATATTTATTCTCTTCGTTTCTTAGACGATTAAATCAATGATTAGATTACTTACAAGTAGGTGGAAACATAGTCAGTTTTTCACGTTGAACCGTATTCGCGTTCGAACTTAGATTGAATCTTCCCGTTAGTGCCAATACTCTTGATTTTATATCTTCGATCGCTTTCTGCCCTTGACTGTAAAAATAATTTTTATCGTTAATTTAAATTGCATTATTTTAATAATACCGAGAGAGGATGAGATTGAACAAAAATAATATGGCATGCTAAACGATTTTATTAACAGCAACAGCCACCAGCTAAACAAACTTACTAGGATCATTCGTAATGTTTAAATATTGTACACTACATATATAGTGTATCTGAATAAGTGCGAAATAATATCTTTAACATTTTTAATGAAACAAGTTCATACAAGAATAACTGGGTGTCACAGAAGTTGCTTGACCGAACTAAAAAATTAGAAATTTTTATCTGTCACGTATTTAGACTGAGTGCAATGTTTAAAATAATTTTATTTTCTTAAAAAATTTTAATTTATTATTGAACGAAGAATTTTCGATCCTGTACATAAATGCTCTGCGAAAAATTGATTTCAAATACACATAAATGAAAATCCATCGGATTTACTTGGGGCTTTACTTTACGAAACAATAAGATTCAATGTAAGATATAAAAAGAAACTCTCATTACGATTTTGAAACAAAATCAAATGTGGCATAAATAAATATAAATGTATTTTGTAATCTATAAAAGCATCATTTATTATCTAAGTATTATCAGTTCTCTATATTGATTAAAGATTACGTCGATAAACATTTTCTTTTACTAAAACTCAATAAAAAAAATATCTCTCGATTAGTATCATGAGAGAGAATGTCTATCGAAAGATATTAATGATTTAATTCTTGTCAATTAATTAATTAAAAAAAATTAGTAAAAAAATAATTTAAACACACAAGGAAGAACAAGATTCATATCGATGATAAAGATTTCTTTCTACTAGAATCAAATAAAAGTACATTTCTATTGGTATCTAAAAAGAAATATATTATATCTATCAAAGAGATACAAAAAAATTTCTTTTCAATTAATTAAAAGGAAAGAAAGCAAAAAAAAAAATACCCAAATATCTATACACGGACACGTGCACACGTAAGGAAAAAAAACTTCGTTGAGGTCTCGTATTACGAATAATAATACCCTCACTCCTAATCCCTATAGATGATTTTTGAGCTCCGATTATGAAATAGCAATTATGTGCACGCCGAGCTATGAAAATCTTCACCTCGAGAGACTATTTACGAGGACTTCCGTGTGTGCTATGATGCGATAGGCAGGCAGGCAGGCAAGCAAGCAAGCAAGCAAGCAAGCAAGCAAGCAAGCAAGCAAGCAAGCAACCAAGCAGGCAAGCAAGCAAGCAACCAAGCAGGCAAGCAAGCAAGCAGGCAGGCAAACAGGCAACGATGGTCAGTGACCTAGAAAGAGGCTACAGGCTATGGGTCCGAGTCATTTATTATACGCTCTAGACAGCGGCTAGACGGACAGTGAAGATATCGGCACCCCGATCGGTTTTCTCTTTCTCTGTCTCTCTTTCTATCTCTCTTTCTCTCTGTCTTTTTTTTTCTTTCTCCTTTCTCTTTGAAACGTCTCTTGAGGTATACACGTGCGCATATCTTATGTGTATAGTAAGCGTGTTCTACAAGCGCGCGGTGATTCTGTATTAACGCTTGAACGTAACACATGAATGCAGTCGTTCCGAGGCCGCGCCTCGAATCTCCAAGGAGTCTCAGGACTCGTCTTGATTTGCATTCCACGTTCTTCTTCTTCTTCTTTTCCTTCTTTTCCTTTTTCTTCTTCTGCTTTTCCTTTTCCTTCTTCTTCTTCTGCTTTTTCTTTTCCTTCTTCTTCTGCTCCTTCTTTTTATTCCTCCTCTTATAGAAATTTTCTTTTAGATTTTTGACTTTTACAAAATAATTCATTGATTATTGTTGTGCTATAATTTTAAACGTTACGTTTAACGAGTTCAACGTGACTCATCATCGTTGTATCTTTCTGCATATACTTACTTGTCTTTTCGTTCTTTTTTTCTTTTCATTGCTTCTTTTTTTTACGAGCTCCGTAGGAAGAGAGATAGATTTTTATCTTTATTATGCTATGTGAGAAAAAAAAATAAATTAAGGAGAAGAAGAAGAAGACTGGTAGCTCCTCGGCATGTATTTCTTTTTTTTTTTTACAAGCATTTTTCTCTCGAGATAAGATTGCTACGAGAGAGAGAGAGAGAGAGAGAGAGAGAGAGAGAGAGAGAGAGAATGAGTGAGTGAAAGAGTATATTTAATAGGTGTGTATATGGGGTACACACAGAGACAGGTATTTTAGAAATGTACAGAGGAAACGTTACGATCGTTTTTTCTAAGGGTTAAACTCGAGCCGATGTTCGCGTCAACGACCTCCACCCGCGAGAAACACAAGAATTTTTCTTTCGCGGTGAAAGTGAGAGATCAAAAAATCTTATGTGTTTAATTTGTAAGAAGGAAAGTGTTGTTAGATTTGTAGTTTCTATTTTATTTTATTTTTCTCTCTCTTCTATTTTCCTTACTTCTTTTTTTCTTCTTCTAATTTTTCCTTTTTCTATTTTCAAAATATAAGGTCTACCGGAAAGTACTTTTTGATAATGTCATCCTCTTTTGTCTGCCCATAATGGATGTATGTATTTTTTGTATGTATGTATTTATATGTTTAAAATGTATTTTTATATATGTATTTAAAATGTTATTAATATATTAATCAATATATTTAATTTATATATATGTATTTTTGTACACATATGTGTTCTCAACCGATGTTTTTCAATATTCAATGAGATTCGTAATATTGTTAAAACATATCATTTTATTTTAATTAAAAAACGAACAGTAATTTTTCGGTATACTTAATATAAAAAAAAAAAAAACAAGAGAAGGAGGAATAAAGAGTGTGTAAGCTGTAGTGTAGAAGAATGGAAAGTATTCTTAATCGTAATCGGGTTGAACCGAAGTGGGGAAGGGGAGGGGGGGGAAGAAAAGAAGAGAAAAAAGGATTGCAAGAAATGTTAGGACGAAATGTTGGCTATCTCTTAGGTTTGATTCTAGGCATGCTCGTTGATCTAGCCGTGTCCAAGTCACGCATTCTACGCCGTCTCGTTGCGTACGTGCCTCGTCTGACTGCCGTCTGGTCTGGGAAAGAGGACTCGCGAGTAGAGTCAGTCTGGAGGCCGTCGTCGAACATGAGAACGGATCCGGTAGGATTACGAACATATACCGTAATTTCTATCTTTTCTTTTTGTTATTCTTTTTTTTTATTATTCTTATCTTTTTTTAATTTTTTAATTTTGTTTTCCTATTATAAGAGATCTAAATTAAAAACTTAGAAGTTGATATATAAAAAAATAAAAAAAGAAATAAACGAGAAAAGAATTATTAGAAAAGAAATTCAAGAGGCCAAAGAAATTAAATTAAAAGGCAAGAATTATAAAAGAATTATTAAAAAATCAACGAATAAAAAATAAAAAAACAACGAAATAAATTTCGTTCAAGAAAGGTAAGTAGCTGTTCACTTGTAAGCAACTTGAAAATCAGGAGCACACTCTGGGTAAAAGTAAAAGGTGGAAGAAGAAGAAGAACGAACGAACGAAATGAGTATTGGAACGAGTTATAATAGGTGGTGGTGCATCGAGAAAAGAAAGAAAAGTAAAAAAGAAATGTACAAGGAAAAGAAAGAAAAAAAAATAAAAAGAAAAGGAAGAAGATGCAACATGCATCTCGCTCGTTGACGAGGGTTGGATGAAGTCACTCGAAACTTCCTTCTTTATCCTTATCTTTTTTTCTTTTTTCTCTCTCTCTCTTTCTCTTTCTCTCTCTTGCTCTTTCATCCGTCTGCGTTCACGTAGGAAGAGAGACGCATAGACAAGGTCAGCGCATTAAATTGAAATGTGTTACATAACGTCGTAAGAGAACAGCCTAACTGCAGTCCGACTAGACACTCGGTTATTACGAGGGTGCTCAACTCGGCTGGGTAGACTGCGTTTAAGTATGCAAACGACGGTTCTCGATTACTATTATGACTGTCGCGAAAAAGAACAGACGCATAAATCGCAGCCTGAGACGTTAGTCCACCCTCTTCCTCCCTCCCTCCCACCCTCTATCTCTCTTTCTCTCTTCAACCCACCTACTTTCTCTCTTTCTTTCTTTCTTTCTTTCTTTCCATTCTTTCTTTCTTGCACGAGAAATTTTCGCCCTGTTGCGTTGTATTATGCATGCGTGTTTCTTTCATAAGAAATTGTATCTGTCATTTTTCTTTCTTAGAACAATCATTGACAACCGATGATAATTGGTCTTGATTGTTTTAGCTCGAATAAAATCTAACGTTCTGAATTCTACTTATATATACATGTATGCATTTATGTGTGTACGTCAGTCGTTTCTCTACGCACGCGTCTTTTTCTCTTGATGACACTAGTCATTGGGTATTACCATCCTGGTGATTATTGTTTTCTTTCTTTTTTTAAAACAAAATTATCTTCAATTACTTACAACGAAATGATAGTGACTAATATTTGAATAGAAAAACAAACTCTTATAATAGAATTCATGAGTTATTTATATTACGCATGGCAAAAAAGAATTAGGAAGTTAAAAGATAAAAATGAGAGTAAACTTTGATTTTTTTGTTCAAAATGAAAACTCCTAGACAACTACAAAATCAAGGTGTGCGGGTTGGATGACAAATTTCTTTTAATCTAACATATAAAATATTTTTTTGCATGATCAATCATATTTTTATTTTAGACTTGTAAGATTTGAAGACTTTTGTGATAAGCGAATAGAGACATTTATTGTTAAATAATTTTAATTAACCAATCCTCGTGTATCATTTGCATAATTCAAAATACAGCGTTTCATTTTGATGATTTAAAGTAACTTTGATCCAAATCATGGTCAATGAAATGCAGATCATGTTTAGAAATGTTCCTATTTCTTGTATATAAAAGAGAGAAAAAGAGATAGAATGAGTGAAAGAGGCTACGCCAGTGCCGGCACGAATGCATTTACGCGTCTAGACTTAATAAAATAAAAGAAAGGTCTCTCGCGCGCTTATCCGACCGCGCGGGAGGAGGTCGGCCAAGAAGAAGGAAGACGATTTAAAAACGCAGCTAGACTCCGACATAGTTAGGGAAATTCCACCAGGCTTGTCCTTCCTTAAATTACCTAAATCTTTGTTCTCCCCCTTCTTCTACTTCTCTCTCTCTCTCTCTCTCTCTTTTATTCTCTCTTTCTTAGCCCTTTCATCCCTTGCTTTTTTCTCTCTCTCTTTCTCATTCATATTTATTCATTCTACTATTTATCATTTCGATGCAAATTATATATAAAAAAAACAAAAAGACAATAAAAATGTTAATATTTCGTACAATGTAGTCAATCGAACAACCACGACAATAACTTCGAACGAAATGAATAATTATTCAGGCTCGACTTTGAAGTATACGCGAAAAAAATATAAAACGAACTTAAAGTAAGGGTGAGAGAAGAAGAAGTCGAAGTAAGCATGAAATACGTACATGGACCGATTGAAGTTACGAGCAACCGGCTTGAATCGAGTCTTCGAACTAAATCTTCATTTTTTTCTTTTTTCATTTTTTTTTTTTTGGTTGGACGATTTCGAAACAATTTTTTTCATTATATGACTGGTTACGAACACCTGCCTGGTTTTCGTTGCAAGGGTTTTCTGGGTGTTTTTTTTTTCTTTTTATTTTCTCTTACGAGTCACGTGTCGTGTCAACTTTCTTCCTTGTCCTTGTCTTTTTTTTTTACTGGAATCTATGTTGAATTATTATCAAATTATTATCATTTAATCATGTATATAAAAAAAAGGGTGTATTAAAAACAAAGTTTGCAATTCTTTGATTTGATTTATGACTCGTTAATTTATTTCCATTATATTATATATTAATTGTACTCACAAATTAAAATTAAAACTATAAATTGATTTAAATTGATCAAACTCTCCTACATTGTGCTGTTGCTTCCTTTCTAATATTATTAGAAAATTAAAAGAATGCGAAAAAAAAGATTAAAGAGGAAGAAAATATCGAGAATGAAGGAAGGAGGGAAGCAAAGAAACGGGAATGGTTCCTAAATAGTTTCTTTTTCCTTTCTTTTTCTTTCATTTTAATTTCTTTTTTTTTAGTTTTTTAGTTTTTTTTCTTTTTGACGTTTTGCCGTTACATTCCATCGAGATATTTTTAAATGACGGGGGCAACGTTTCGAGTAGAACGTCGGGTTCGTAGTCGTTGTCTTCTGTTCTAAAAGTCCCGCGGATTCGTGATTGCGCGCGGGCGCTTACCGTGCTTGCTTCCGATTCGTTGTTTTAACGATCTATTGCGGCGTTTTCTCGTGCACACACGTGCGCGAATAAATATCGCACGCAGTAAAAGTCTTCCGAGTTTGAGTTGGTAATTGGATCGAAAACGATCGAAATAAATGTTGGTTATTCTTCGACCGAAGAAAGTTCAACGACATGTTTTTTTTTACTATTTTTCTTTCTTCACGCAAAATTTTGTTTATTAAAAAAAAAATAGAGGAAGAGAGAGTTTCTAGCGAATCCGATTTCGATTAGAACATTCGTCGACTGATCAAAGAAAAAAATTAAATACAAGGAAATCATATTTTTGGTTAGAAAGTCAACAAGGCTTGATAGAATTAAGACACACTCGAATAAAAATAACAAAAATAAAAGAACAATGTAAATAGAGAATGAAAAGAAGGATAAAAGGTAAGAGGAGAAAAAAAGAAAAAGAAAATTGCACACGATATCCCTTACCAACGCGGTTGATATTTTAGCCTCGATGGAGGCTTACCTGTCGAAGGTTGATGTTAGGTTTCCTCTAAAAGACGAAAAAGCAAACATTTCGTGAATATCCAATGTTGCGCTCGCAACATAGGAAAGCTTAGCACGTAATAGATGAACGATAATTATTATTCAAGTGATTTTGCGTAAGAAACAAATATCTACATAATATTATATCATTGACAAGATGAACCAATAGTCCTACAGACAAAAAGAAAGATTCTTATACGTACGCAAAGAAAAAAAAAGAAAAAAAGGAAGAAATATAACGAACAAATAGATTTCTAAAAAACTTACTCTTTTCGATGAGCTTGAAGCATTTGCTGATAAGACCCAAACGATTGATTCTCCACGGATGTTAAATTGGTATTAGCCATTACGAGTTTGATTGTTTCAGGATTGTCGTTTTGATATTCGGCGGTGTCGTTGTCGTTTTCCCTTTCGTTTTTTTTGCAATGGGTTGTATTTTGTGCGTAAAACGAAAGAATTTCGTCGTCATAATTCAACGACGATTCGTTGTCTTCCACGTTTTCATAATCTCCAAGATTATTCGCCAAGGATGGTATTACTCGATAAACGTCGTCTTCGACCCATTCCAAACCTTCGTATTCGCTAATACGTTTGACCGAAGATTTCGAAGCATCTGATCCCCCGTTGTCGATTTTGCCCGTTGTAGAATCTTCTTTTTTTAATTCCGAATCGTTTGTGACATTATCATCTACGTTGTCACTAGAATTTTTCGATAAATTAACATTATTTAGGTTGACAGAATCGTCCAAATGAGTTTCTAGAATCTCCACATTATTGGTCAAATCGCGTAATCGATCATCGATTATATGAAGATTCTTAGATATCACGGGTAAAGAAGTAGAGGAAGGAGGAGATAATGAAGAAAATGAAGAAGAACGAAGAGGAAGTGGAAGAGGAGGATCGGAGGTAAAAGGGGGAAAGGAATTAGCAGTATTTGTAAGTGAATCTTCTACTTTCGTATTGGAGAAGTCACGATTAGTCGGCTGTTTTTTTACTGCATTTGATTTTTCCTCGGAACTGGAAGAATCGAATTCGGAATCGTCGTAACGTATCTTGAATACCACGTGCGGTTCCATTGCCTTGTCAAAATGACGATGAAAATTGTCAGGAGAATTTTTCTTATCTTCGGTGTTCTTTTCCTTTGACATCTGGTCATTGTAATCGTTATCACCAGTATCATCGGATCGTGTCTGTTGAAGTTCCATTTCAGTAGGAAGATTTTCGTAATCAAGCAGAGCTTGTCTATTGAACGCATCAAAATCAAAATCCTCGTTGTCGGTAGATTTTTTTTCAAATTTTTCCCTCTTCTTCTTTTCGCAATGTTTACTCTTCGATTTTATTTTTTCCATCTGGATTATTTCCAAACGTTTTTTCTCTTCCTGTTTGGCTAGTTCGTTATTACGAATCGTTAGAATCTCTGTTAAAGAATAATTCAAACTTTTCAACAAATTCATATCGGCATTGGTAAGATCACCCATGATTATTTTTATTATAGCTTTTTCCAACATTTTCTCAAGCTTACGTTCGTTGAACGGTACGGAAACTTTAGCTTCTTCGGTTTTCATTATTTCTCTAGCCTTTTCACCGATACTGATTGATTCATCATCGTTATTCGTATATAAACGATTGGTAATTTGTTCATTGGAATGATCTTTACTATTGCTATTGATATTAGATGTATGACGACGAATATGATGATGTGGGTTCCTACGAGACAAACCACTAACAACGATATTCATCACCAAAAACAAAACGAATACCCACTTCGATATCATCTTGTCCAAATATTAACTGAATCTCTTGAATTATTTGCAAAATCTCAAATTAGATAGACGTAGTTGTACCCTATCTCGTCAACAACTCGGCAATGATTCAAAGAGCATCTTCTCTATTTATAATTTTCTCTCTTACTCTCTCTCTCTCTCTCTGATTACTCTTAAATTTAGAAGAGTATTCTTAATCGATCTCGATCGAGAAAGTATGCGTAAGTGCATGCGCGTGTAGATTAAAAGCGCGCGCACGCGAGCGAGCTCGTACCGAGAACTTTGGGAGCACCAGGTGAAAGAGTAAAACACTCGTTGTTCTGGTACGCAAACGGTTAGCAAAACTGATGGTTGTACGATAGTAGTAGTAGAAGGTCCACAAGTTGACAATTCGAAGTCGCGTTGATTCTTTTTTTATTTTCACTCTTACTCTCGAACGTTAGCAAAGTTTCTAAGTCGCGTGAGAAAAAAAAACAGAAAAGAAAAAAAAACAGAAAAAAAATTTAAAAACCAAACCCCAATTCAATGAAGGCAAATAGGCTCGTGATGTTCCTACGAGTTAGGGAATATTGCCAAAATGACTTTCTCTCTTTTTTTTCTTCTTATTCTTCTTCTTCTTCTACCTTCTCTTTTACTATCCTTTTTCTATTTTCTCAGCAGAATGACTTATGTGCGTGTGCACTCGTCGAGCTGTAAAACTCGACTGAGACGTTGTGCCGCCTTCCTCACGGACATAATTCTGTCTACTCACTAATTCCGAGACAAGCACGAAGCCACGAGAGAGGAGACGGTGCCGGTGTTACTACGATAACTCCTCCTCCTCTCTCTCTCTCTCTCTCTTTCTCTCTCTTTCTTTCTCTCTCTCTCTCTCACTCTTTCTCTCTCTCTCTCTCTTTCTTCTTTCTTTCTTTCTTTCTGCTTCTCTTTCTCCCTCTCTTTCACCAAAGTTTTTCTCCCTCTTGCGTTCTCGCCTCCACCCGGTGTCTTCTACGTAGAAGAGAGACCCTTTCGAACGTGTGTCGCCTCTTCCTCTTCTCCTTCTTCTTCTCCTTCTTCTTATTCTTATTTTTATTCTTCTTTCACCAAAATCTTTCTTCCACTTATTTCTTTACCTTCTCCCAATTCTTTTTTTTTATTTCGTGAAAAGGATCGAACGTAGACTACGGTAAGATTAACTTCGATTTCGAGTTTCTTTCGAATCATTCGAATCTCCTCCTCCTTCTCCTCCTTCTTCTCCTTCCGTTTATATCATCGAATTTTCTCATTGAAATTCGATATTTTTACGATCGTTGTTGCTCTTCTTCTTTTTTCTTTCTTTTTCCTTTTTTTATTTTATCTTTTTCTTTAACAATTCAAAGATATCGTTCGTGAGAACAAGGGTTGTTATATAAAAAGTATTAGAAGGGAATAAAAAAGAAAATAAAATAGAAGAAAAAGTGTGAAAAATGTGCGTGTGTCTGTGTGTTCTTTTTTTTCGAGAAGCGAAAAGTTGCGTTGGCGTTCGTACAATGATTTCAGGGGCAGCCGACGTACGATTTTATAAGATGTCTCCCTCTCCGCTTCGTCTAGACGAATCGAAAGATATGATCTTTGAATCATAATGTATCGCTTTTAATAAATGCAGCCTCCGTGTGCGCGCGCGTGAAAATGCCATGCGCGCAAAGCGGCGCGCGCCCGTCCGAGAAACAAAGTGGGTCCTAAAAGAACAAGAAGAAAATGAAGAAGAAGAAGAAGTGGGGTGAGAGGATGAAGAAGGGTGGAGATTCAAATAAATCAACCGATTCCCCCATTAATAATAACGAGATTCTTTACTAAATTCCAATCTATTTTGGAGAATTAATTAATTTCTTTTATTTATTTCCATAATATCAATTTCACTGTCTGTTCTAATCACCTCATCATCGTATTAATTTTAAATTAATATTCTATCATTAGCACGTGTGTTATTCTCGCTGTTCTTTCGAATGGTAAATATGTTTTTTTTTTCTTTTTTTTGTTTTACGTTCACGATTAAGTTTTAAAGTAAATCTTAAAGATAGTAGCAAATTAATTTCCAATTAACATCGAAGAGATATTATTATTACTATTATTATTATTATTATTATTATTATTATTATTATTATTATTATTATTATTATTATTATTATTATTATTATTATTATTATTATTATTATTATTATGTCTTTTTTTTTCTTTTCAACCGGAAAACCTTGAAATATTGGAATGATCGTAGTAAAGGATTATTATTTTCCCTTCTCTTGTTTATCGTCTTGATTCGCAATGATACACCCTCGATTACCGAGAAACTTCTTGGAAAGTATGTATTACTTCAGACGTCCCTTCTTCTCTTGCCTGCCCCCTCCTCTCCCCTCCACACCATTCCTTTCTCCTTCTTCTTCTTCTTTTTCTTCTTCTTCCTCTTCCTCCTTATTCCCCCAGGTGTCAGTCATAATTTAAACAAGATTCTTTTCGCAGTCGTTGCAAGTTGGAACAGAAAAAGAGAGAAAGAGAAAGAGAATGAGAGAGAGGAAGAAAAAGGAGAAGAAGAAGAAGAAGAAGAAGAAGCAGCAAGAACAACGTACAAACGAACGTACAAACAAACGGTAGGAGAAATATATTTTTAGGATACTAGGAGGAGAGACGTTAAATTAGCGTGACGGCGTAAAACGTGAAAATTGGGTTAAAGAATTCGGTCCTCCAAAAGTGGTCCGCACCGTCTGGCCGGCCACCTAACGGTCGGCTAATACTAGCCTTTCGAAGGTCCGAACGGTTAAAATAAATCCTTCCTCTCGTCGACGTAGATCTCTTTCTCTTTTTATTTTTTTTTATTGTTCTTTTTTCTTGTTTTTGTCTTTTCATTTCATTCTCCTTCTTTTTCATTTTCTTTCTTGTCTGGATATATGCCGGAAGTGCGGCGTACCGCGTCTCGGATCTTTTCTAGACATTTTTTTTTTATCTTTTCTTCCTAGTCATCATCGTCGTTATTTTCTTCTTCTTCTTCTTTTACTTACACAAACTTCGATATTCTTCTTTATACCACATTCGAAGAAGGATCCGTCGTCGTATCGATCGGAACGTCGTAGTTCTCTAATACCAGAAGAAGAAGAAGAAGAAGAAGAAGAAGAAGAAGAAGAAGAAGAAGAAGAAGAAGAAGAAGAAGAAGAAGAAGAAGAAGAAGAAGAAGAAGAAGAAGAAGAAGAAGAAGAAGAAGAAGAAGAAGAAGAAGAAGAAGAAAAAGTAGAAGTAGGAGTAGAAGTAGAAGAAGAAGAAGAAACGAATTATTCGCCGAGCATGTCAGGGTCGAATTCGTGAGGTGGTAAACAAGTCGATCAGGAATGAGACGACGACAACGACGACAACGACGACGAGGACGACGAAGACGACGACGAAGACGTGTTTCACCACCCTTGTGTCACGTCCAGTTAGTCAAAGTTATCGGTAGCCATCTAACATAGGCGTATACTGACAAATACATATATATATAATATTACGCAATGAAAAATTGCGTAATCTGACAAAAAAAAGAAAGAAAAAAATGTATTAATTTTCTAAACAGGAGCATGAGAATTCTATGAAGATGAAGTATTCTTTTTTGCCCTCGGTCCTTTTTCATTTTTCTTCTTCTTCTTCTTTTTTACATTCAAACGAAAGAAAGAGTATATAATAATAATTGGTCATCATCAATCGATTCTTTCACGGTAAAAAGAAGGACGTAGGATGAACCGATCGTGAGGATTCTCTCACAAGGAAAGGCGGCGCCAATGGGCACGTGTGTGCTCCGAAGTGCATCCAGTTGCGTTGGATGCGTCGCACGCGCAACACGGAGGATGCTTCAGATGAGAGAAACAGTAAGAGAGAGAAAGATATAGAGATAGTGAGTGGGAAGGAGGAAGAGAGGAAGGGAGGGAGAAAGAAAAGAACGTGAGGAGGTTGGGAGTAGTAAAAGAAAGGGACAAAGAAAGGAAAAAGGAAGGAAGGGATAAAGAGACGGAAGGAGAAGGAGAGACAGGAACGAAAATGAAAGAAAGAGAGGAGTAATATCTAAGAGTGAGACCGAGAGGGAAAGAGGGACGAAGAAGAAGAAGAAGAAAAAAGGGGTAGAAGGGAGGGAATGCAATTTGATACGAAGCGAGTCCGCCGAATGTCCGCGCGCGGTGCAACGGTTGCTGACGTCAGCACCGAATCCTCCGTCGCGCGAGTCGGACGTACGGACAGACAATCTGGCGTCTAGACGTACCAAAATAAATAACGCACGGGGCCCGTCTCTCTCTCGGCTCGGCTCAGCTCGGCATCAAATTGTTGTTTGCACTCGTAACAGTCATCGTTCGTCGTCCTTGCCGGGGAGCCCTCTCTCGATGGGGACCTCCACGGAGGTCCTCCTCCACTCACAGAGATTCTCCCTCCCCTTCCACCCTTTTTGTGTTCTTTCTTTTTTTCTTCATTTTATTTTATTTTATTTTATTTATTCTCCTACTCGTAACACTCATGTCATGTGCTTGTATTGGTTTCTTGCTTGGCCGGCCCCGATGGTCATTATCGTTTTTTCGTCGGGGAGAGGAGAAAGTTTTTCCCCCTCTCTTTCACTCTTGTTCTTTTTTTATCACAGGTGAGAGATACACCACGCCGTAGCAAAATGATTCTTAGATGTCGTAGAGAGAACAAAATTTCCTAAACTCGAAAAAAATACGTTCTCCTTTGAAAAAACCGCCCACGCGTCGTCGCCCATTCTGTCGAACCAATCGAATCGGAATTGTAAAAGGAAAAAAAAAAGAAAAAAAAAGAAAGAAGGGATTGGGAGAGAACAAAAGAGAAAGAGAGAGAGAGAGAGAGAGAGAGAGAGAGAGAGATGGATTCGAAAAAATGAAAAAAAAAAGGAATGAAACGATACCATTGCGGGGGTAAGAAGGACGAAAAGACGAGAGGAAAAAAAGAAAACGAATGGAAATGGGTGCAATTTGCATTGGAGTCGTCCACCCTCCTACGTTTGTTCGATGCAGACGGCAATCTTGATAAGGCCTCCTTGGAATCCGGCAGGAGCCTCTCTCTCTCTCTCTCTCTTTTTCTATTTCTTTCTTTTTCTCACTAGAGTCCAGGCCGATCTCTTCTTGGAATTGGGATTTGAATTTCGAACAGATTGCGCAATCGAAATCGCGCACCCACGCATAGATTCGATCGTTTCTTTCGTTGTTTTCTTTTTTTCTTTTTATTTTATTTTTTTTTTTTTGGTTTCTTTTTTTGTCCCTTACTTTTCTTTTATTTATTCGACTATTTATTTTTCTGTGTCTTTTTTTTATAGTTTCTTATCTTCTCTCTTTTCTCTCTCTCTCTCTCTCTCTCTCTCTCTATCTTTAAGACCGATCGATGTTCCTTCCTTCTTGACGCGATACGCGATCTCTTTTTTTATATCATTCTTTCGATCCACCCTTCCTCTATTCTTTTTTTATTGTTCTTCTTTTACGTCGTTTAGAATCCTCTCGGCTTCGTCGAAGTTCTTTTTTTTTCTCATCGATACCTAGTTTAGATTCGATCCATTTCTAAAGTTTTAATTTGCATGACCGATTTTCGATCGATTTTTGATAGTACGAACTACTTTTTTATTATTCGACATCAACACGGGGCTAACTCTTCATACGATTTTTCATCTTATTCTTTTTCGTTCACGTCTTTTTATTATTATAATTTCGTACTTTTGAATGTGTGTGTGTGTGTATGTATGTAGCTGCGTGCGACTAAAAAAAGAACAAGAAGAAACAAAAAGATAGGATCGTCCCTTCCTCATTTTTCGTGGAAGGAACGAGGAAATTTATGATAAAAAAGAAAAAAATGATTTATAAAATTATGTGAACCTTCGACGTCAACCGGTTCGATCAAGCTGGTTCATCAAGGTCCTACTGTATACTAAGTTATATATTATATATATTAAGCAAGTTAACTGTGATGGACGATCACACTCGTCACGAAATATTGGCAATATTTTATGTTATCGCTTTATTTTTAAGACAAAGTATAAGGTACACACTTTTCAAAAAGTTCACCAAAGTTAACTGTGGCGATAATTATGACAGTGTCCTAAGTAAAAAAAAGAAAATTAGACACATTCATTTGATAATTTATTTAATAATATCGATAATTTTAACATAAAATATATCAGTTAAAGGTTTACCTATGTTGAATTACAAATTGCTATTAGATCGTTAAGGTCAAATTACGTGGATATGATTATTAAAAAGAATAAGTGACACTTTCGAAAAAAAGAAAAATAAAAAAAATCGTGTGCTCTTGATTTTGGAAAGATGATAAAAAAATGCTTCGTAGTATTGAATAGATATGAGAAAGTGTTCATAAAGAAGTGACTCGAATCCATGAATAAGGGAGATTAATAAGAAAACAACGAGTATAAAATAAATCATAAAATAATTTGGATAATAATTATTTATTGACTAATTAATTATTAAACCACTGTCATAATTATCGACACCTATATTGCTGGGTTAATAATTAATTTTGTATGTTAAAAAAAAAAAAAAAAAAGAAATAGAAAAAAAATTTGCATAGTTAGAATTTAGAATTTAGAAACTGGTAAAGTATGTTTTGAAGATTTGAAAAGGCTGGATCAGATAGTTTCGAAGGGAAGATGGAAAGGGATTGGAATCCGATCGGAGTGTCTGAAAGTGGTGTCGCGTGCTACGACGTATGTATTATAAAATAGAGTGACGCTCGTGTTCGACATTCCAACGTAACAAGAGCAAAAAGAAATGAGAGATGAAGAGGAAGGAGCCACATTGTAGCCACGAACACCAATGCTTACGTTTATCTACAGTTTCTTTCTATTATACTTACATCATCTTATAATCGTTCGTTTTAATCTATGATTACACTTAAAATGTTTTGTCGTTGTCGTTGTCGTCAAGAAAATTTGTCTTAATTCTATTTACAATAACGCACAAATATAATCTTTGCAAATAAATCGATTTTAAAAATTTTTTTCGAAAGATAAACATTGTTCGTTATCCGACAATTAAATCGAAACTTCGAATAAAATTTGATAAAACATTTATAAGGGAAAAAATAATTTTTAAATATTTTTCAATACATTTATTACAATGAAACAATCAAATCAATTTTTTAACTATTTAAACCTTCCTTCCGTGTATCAAACATTTCACGAGTTACTCGTTTTCAACATTAGGCCGTTTTCTGAGGAAATATTTGCAACTTATATGCACTAAAAAGATCAACAAAAAACGCATAATTATACTTTGTTATTAATTCAACTTTAATGTGCTATGAATGTTTACTTAAGATTTCTATTTGATTACTTCTTTAACGATTTTAATCATAATTACATCCATAATTATAACAGTTTTACAAGTAAAAAAAAGTTTATTTTATAATTTACCGATCATTAAAGTCGATCAACGTGGTTAGGGTAGTAAAATGGATGAGTGACCCGCCGAAGAAGCAAAAGGAAAAAAAACTATGTGTTTTTGACTCCAGAGAAGTAGTAAAAAAACACGACCTCTTATTAGTATTGAATAATATAGTATAGTATAGAAGTGACTCGGACCATAAAAAAAGGGAGAGTAAAATTACTATACGAGAGTAAATTGTTATACAATTTATATATTATGTTAAAATTTATCTCAAAATTAGAAAATAAATCATAGAATTAAAGTATTCCTTTTTTTTTTAATTTTTTTAATACCTATTGTCAGTCGCCCACCGTAATCACATTATCGGAATAATTATATAATCATTTTTTTTTATTTTTTTTTTTTAATATTTAAAACGTAGATGAGAATTTTTGATAAAAACATATTAAATGTTGAAAATCATCCGATACGGTCCAACGTCTATTTCCTTCCCGTGATAAGATTTTGTTTGTCATACGTGCCCGACGTGCACGTATTAAAATCTTAGAAAAATTCTGAATTAAGAGAGTCGACTGTTATCAGCAGGAAGAAGAGATCGAATCCGATGCTACGAATAAGTGGATGAAATGGAACGCAGGAAGGAGAGATGAAGGCGGAAATGCAAAAAGATGCTCCTCATCAACTACTGTGCGTTCTAAGAAGATGAAGAATGAGAAGAAGGAAGGTAGGATGGATGGAAGGAAGGAAGAAGCTTTGGTACTCAATTTTCTTTCGCATTCTCTTGTATCGCAGTAGTTTCTTTGTACCAGAAAAGAAGACGAGTTTGGACCGTTGGTTTACGATTTCTACTCGAGCCAGCAAACTACATTCGATTCGAATTCGTCTTCTAGAATTTATCAACGTTTGCTTATGTTGGATTTAATGTATAAAAAAAAAAAATAAAAAATAGAAAATAAGGTCAAATTTAAACACATAAATATAAATGATAAGTTATTCGTCGAAAACGAAATCATTAAGAAAAAAAGAAAAGAAGAAAAAAAAATAAAACAAATAAGATAACATATGTCAATTTGACAAAGGATCTTGTCAAATCGACGTTCCTTTCGATCGGACATAACGAAACACGCCTGATTGTGAGTGTATCTCGTATTTCGCTATCTTAAACGTGTCTGGCATCTTTCCAGAAACCTAAAGCTGGCTAACTCCGTCTGTCTAGCCAACCTTTTACTACGTAGAAGTGGAAAATAGAAAATGTCACGTACAAAATTATCAAGGACATAGAAAATGGATCTTCCAATGTTGCAGCTAACAATAAAATCGCGTTCAAAGAAATGGAAGATGGAGTGGTTCCACTTTCGTAAAAATCGTTCCTACGAATATTATTTTTTTTTTAATTATATTATTAATAACAATATATATGTATATATTATACAAAAAATAATAACTGTTCAGTATATTATTCGAGTGTCAAATATTCGAAAAATTAAGTCTGCGTTACTCTGTGAAAAACAAAATGTTGCAACATATTTCTGGATAACACAAAAACGTCGCATAAAATGAATTTTTACAAATCCAAATTATGCATATGTTTAAAGGCACGCATAAATATTTGACACGTCATTTTAAAAAGATGTAAAATAAGAAGTGGTTATCAAATGTTTAATAAATATTTCTATTTATGTTATATAATATATACCTACATATTTTGTGTATATCTAATTTATAAACATTTTATACGTATAAACGATTGTATATCGGTTTTATACGAGGACGGAATGTCTGAATTTTTTCGTCATATCATGTAAACTCGTATTATTGGGGTTCTACTGTATCTATATGGTTCTTCTTTCTTTATTTTTGTGAACTTTGAACAGAAGGAAAAATAAAGTAATACGATCGTACATGCTATCGAGTCCTTGATCAAAAGGAGAAAAGTTTGAAGACGACAGCCAAGGAAACGTCTCTTGTCTCGTCTCGACGAGATAAGCGATGCATCGTCTTCCCGATTCGCTACGTTTCTTTGAAGACGCGTTCAGATGAGCCCCAGACGATTCAACCTTGGTGACAGACTTACTCTCCGATTACTCGGTATTCTTACGCGAGAACAAATCTTATATTTCATTTTGTACCCCTTCCCTTTTCTTAATAAAATACTCGTATTAACGATTTTACGCGAAATAATTTCAAATTAAATTCATATCCTATTCGTAATAATCGTATAAAAATTCTTTAATATTGTAATTCGAGTTACATAAAAAATTTATGGTGTTTTTTTTAAACGCTAAAATTCATTAGGATTAATACAAACATAGAGCGGTTTTTTTTTAACAATCAATTTTTTTACAAAATGTAATAATAAAACTATAAATATACATTTTAATTTTTTCTTAAATAATTTATGTACAATAAGGATGTGTAGTAAATAAATTTGAAATTCATAATTGCAATATTTTAATACTTGCCCACTTTTGCCCTGACTCTATAATTTATACTATATTATAATAATATAATATTTCTAATTTACATTTAGTTTTAATTATAATATTATAATTATTAATCAAATTTTACAATCTATTATTAATATAGTTAATAAACGATGCATTCGTTTTTATGTGTGCGGATAATTGTTATCTTATAAATTAAATTTTAACTAGTAAGAATATCTAATTAACAAATGGTAATGCTTCCTTTTTCTCTTTCTCTCTTCTGACGTACAAATCCAACATGTGTAAACGCTCGTATAATCGGTGTGTATCAGTCGTGATAACGTGAGCTGCATAACATTCTTCTAATCTGTATTACTAGAATGAGAATCAACGTTCTGTAAATTTACAAAGGTGTGGCATAGAAGAAAATACACTTCTTCTTCTTCGGAATAATAAAACGAGACGACTTGAATTTCTTTTTTCTAACATAAGTGCAAGAAAAATCGAATATCTTCAATGTTAAGAAAAATCTGAACAAAAGAATTTAAAATATTCTTGACATTTTTACTCGAACAGAATTATGGTTTCCTATGAAAGTGTAACATTTAGTCGCTTAACGTCGAATCCAATAGTGTGGGATTTTTCACCCTACAAAGCCATAAACACTTTAGATCGTTGTCTGCTACTCAGTTTTTTGATTTTTTTATTCCTTTCTTACTTTTTCTTTCTTATTCCAAAAGTGTGAATTATGTTTGTCGATACCTAGATACCAGAAATTAATCTTTCGAATTATTCAAAAAAAATGAAGTGATTTACGATATAAAATTTTACTAAAAAAAGGAAAATTAATGATTCTCAAAATTGATATTTTTTATTGTAAACCTTGAGATCCGATTCTTCTTTATACCTGTTTTTCTTAAGGGCTTATAGTATACTATACGTCAATCAATATGCATCTATGTATTTATATATACCTTTGTAGTAGCGATAAAGAGACAAGGAAATATTTTAAGTTAGATATCCATAAGGGTATTATATATTTTCAGGTATAAAAAAAACATTGGTTAGAGATAGTTTTTCTTTTTTTCAACAAATCCCATGATTTGCTAACCTTATGGCTAAACCGGAAATAGTACAGACCCTGATAGTTCTCGAAATATACTTTATTAGCATAATTTATCTGTCTCATTGCTGCTGTTTCCTATATTGATATCCTTAGATATACATTTGAGTACAGATTAACGATATGATAAAAATAAAATTCAATTTAAATTTAAATTATTCAAAGCTGTTGAGAAAAATACATTTTCTTTGTCGGCAACATGCACACAGCCACAGACACACACACAAAAGTGCAGATTAGCAGATTAAGCAGGTCGAAATAGGGAACCATAACGGGAGCTCTTTTTATTGGCCGGATTTCCTTGAAGGTGATAAGAAGAAATAGGAGACGGACGAAAGTATCGGTATAGGACAAATCACTTAATAATGAACCACCGACCAGTGCACAGCGTATTCCTAACTATCCAAAGTATCACTAGTTTCTGTCCTAACGTTCTGTGAGTTCATACTTATCGTTTAAATAAAGTGTCTTAAATAAAAACTACGATTTTGCACTGTTTTCTCCAACTTGTTATGGCCCTTACCTAGTTTATAATAATTAGAGAATGAAAATACAATATTAACACTAGATTTACGAATTGAGCCAATTTGACTCATTGAACATTTGATTATTTTATATATTTATAAAATTTAAATACTATTTTTTGAAAACTTATTGGTTTTTAGTTACGTAATGAAATATACGTAAATATTAGTTCAATTCCTTTACTCAATCCTTTATTCAAACAATGTTATTACGTCATTAAAAAATAATGAACAAAACATCCGTAAATCTAGTGTTAAGTATGTGCTATATAAGGACATTTTTGGTGAGAACATTTAAGTATAAACTGAAAGTGAATAAAGGTGAAGTGAGTTTTTATAAAATTTAGAATGGTAGAAGTTTATCGCGCCGCTATTCAAAAACTCAACGGTGAAAACTACTCGACGTGGAGTCAAAAACTACAGCTGATATTGATGAAAGACAAATTGTGGGATGTTGTTAAACAAGGACCACCTACTCCAGTTGACGCCGCATGGAACGTCAAGGATGAAACGACTCAAGCTACCATCGGATAGCTGGTTGATGAAAATCAACTAAGGCTCATCAAAAATAAATTAACAGCACGCGAGCAGTTGAACACGCTAAAAGAGTATTATCAGAAGTCAACTCTCTCAGGTAGAATATATTTGCAAAGACGTCTCTACCATACAGTTCTGCAAGAGGGTGGTGATATGATCAAACATATAGCTACGCTATCAGAATATGTTAGTATGGGTCATACTGTCGACGATAGCACGTTTATAGAAATCTTGCTATGCAGTATTCCCAAATCTTACGGCACGCTCATCATGGTTTTAAAGAGGAGACCAGAAGAGGACCTTACATCAGATTTCGTCCAAAGAAAACTAATCGACGAATATATGTTGCGCAAGGATACATGAGAAGCAAGAAGCAGTGCATTGGACGGACAGCTATGAAGGCAGCATGCAAACAAAGTAAAGATACGCAAGCTAGCAAATTAAAGTGACTTTTCCGTAAAAAGAAAGGTCACGCGAAGGCAGACTGCACAGAATACAAGGCTTGGCTAGAAAAACACGGAAAAGGCCAATAATGCAACGAAGGGGGTTGCGGCTGTTATCTAGTATTAGTCGAAACTTGTTTCAATGTGAAAGCCGATACAGATTCCTGGATAGTCGATTCCGGAGTAACGAGCCATATGGCACAAACATGGACTTTCTTCGAGAAGCTGGACATAGGCTGTGAAGGATACGTACATCTTGCAGATAATGAAAACTGCGTTCAAGTAAAAGGCGTAGTAACAGCAGCCATAAAGTGCGCAAATGTCAGTGGAAAAATTTCGGTTCTAAGAATGCGCGACATGCTCTACGTTCTCGGATTGGACGCAAATCTTGGGTGATAGGAAGAAATAGGAGACGGACGAAAGTATCGGTATCGGACCGATCACTTCATAATGAACTACCGATCAGTGCACAGCGTACCTTAACATAATTCTTTCTTTTCACTTTATCTCATATATTCTTTCAGTATAAGGTATAATTTTTGTTTCTTCAATTAATAATATAAAATTAGCATCACAGTCTAACATTCAAGGATCACTAGTTTCTGTTTTAACGCTCTGTGAATTCATACGTATTGCTTAAATAAAGTGTCTTAAATACATACTGCGACTTAACACTGCTTTCTCCAATAAAAGCAAAAGAACAGATCTCCGAAAACTATTTCATAATTAATCTCTAAAAAATAAAAATAAAATAAAGAATAAAAAAACTCGTCAAATATTAATACTTGTATTTTATCTTATGATCACTGCTTTGATTGAAAATTTGGTAACAAAATTCTCGTCCCTGAAGTTAAATAAGAAGGAATCATTAAGGGGGGATATACCTTTAGAGGCCCGAAAAAAACGCTTTCTTTACGATTTTTTTTTTTTTGAAAACTGGCTTTATATTTTTTCTCACACCTGGATGGAAAGTACGTATTTTGCTCCCTGTTTTCAGGGAGCAAAGTGCCCCATTCCCGCCCGGTTGAATCTGTGCCAGGGAGAAAAGTGCCTCATTCCCTCCCGCTTGAATGTAGTAACGAATTAGTGCGCATGCGCTAAAAAATAGAAGCATGCGCACTAGTTCCTTAATCTTAAAAATGTTTTAATAATTTACTGCTCATGCTTATATATATTATATATTATGATATATAATTAATGATTTTAATAACATGTGTTGTCTCATATATTTTATATTTTATTTATTTTTACAAGTTTTAAAGATATTTGTTTAGTTAAATATTACAAACATAAATAGGTTACTACGTATACATTTAGTTATTTTCTTGATTATGAGAGTTGTATTTGTTATTATTTATTATAATCTGTTTAAACTTACAATTCTTGAAAGTGACAAAAGGTGTATTGACGGTCAAAGAATCAATCACTTCGTTCTCGATTTGAATTTCATTTAAATGCTTTTTTTTGGACTCACACAGACTTACACACACAACCTCTTCGATTTTCAACACTCCCCACGATAATAATAATTTATAAACTCCCTATTTAATTAATTAAATTTTATTTTAAAAAATATTTTTTAAACTTAAACAATAATGTATATTTTTAATAGAATCTAATTTTATATTTAAATTTTTTTTTAAGTTTTTTTATAAGTTTTTTTATATTTTATTTTATTTTTATATTTAAATTTTTTTAAAGTGGGGGGCTCCGCCCCCAAACCCCGCCGGGGGCTGTGCCCCCGGACCCCCCTGATTTTTTTTTTCTGGGGGCAAAGCCCCCGAGCCTCCATCAGGGGTTTCACCCCTGGACCCCTTGATTGTTGTTAAATTTGCATAATCTTCGCAAAATGTATTAATTGACAACAAATAAAATAGTATATTACATACCTAGGACAGTATAGTAAGAAAGCGGCAACTTCGTTTTACGCAGCGAGAAGAGAGGAAGGCGGGAAGCGACATCTACGTTTATTACAGATGCAGCGGGAGAAAAGTTAGTTTCTTAGTTAAAATAGTTTTGAGAAAAACGCGTTTAAAGTTTGAAAACACCAAAACGCTTAAAAAAAGTATATTACTTAATGAAATTTTTTCCTATATAGTTTCATCGATTCCAGCACCATATGAAGTACCTTCTTCCTTGTCTCCAGCTTCGACTTCAGCTTTTTTTTTTGTCGTCGAGCCTTTCTTGCCTCCTTTGTATTTTCTTCAGCGCGTTTATTTGACTTCTTAATTCGAATCTTGTCTTCGTCAGCGGCAAATTTATGAGCAGGAGACCCAAGTTGAACTCCTAACGCATCAAAGACAGCTAATAGACCATTTGTACCTTCGTTAAATTGACAGGTAGCGATATATGACGCAATACCAGCTGACAGTGCACTGTCAAATCAGTTTCTTTGCTGTTAGGATTTTTTAGTATATTTTCAGAGATTTCTTCTTGACAAGCTTTTTTCATGAAAAATTCAGCTATTTGTTTAGATGCCAAGTATATGTTTTCTAGTATCTTTTTATAAGTAGCCTGCTTTACAAAATACGGCATATCCATCAAAGCACAAAACTTCGTAACACCTTTGAAACCAACACCTAGTAAACGCATTACTAATGTGATTTGTTGATTGATTTCATAGCTAGTTCCGATGTATGGCGAAAAAGGTATAAATTGAGTACCGCATTTTTGACATACTACAGTAAGATTAAAACCAAGGCCGTGTTCTTTTGCCACTAGAAAATTTATTTCTCCCTTACACTTTGTACAACTTACAATTGTTGAAAGAGTAGAAAACACTGTTAAAAAGTTCAAAATTCTGTATTCTATCATAGTATTTTTAAGTTCTTCATAGCCACTTCCAGTCTTCAGTTTTTTCGCAGATGCACTGATTCCGCTATCACAGGCCTTCGTGTCCTTTGGGTTGAAATACTGCTTCCTCTTTTTTGGCCGCGATATTTGCCCAGAATAACCACTTCTTGACATTCTAGTTATTTTATGTGAATACATTTTGTAAGAAAAATACACTACTACGTAAGAAAGCTACAGTAAAATTTAATGTTCGTACACCTCGGGGTTCTTCGTTCAATTGACGAAAAAATTCGATAGAATATTCAAAAAGAAAATAAAAATAAAGGAAGGAAAAAATATTAATCTTATCGTCTACGATAGCGAATTTAAATAGGAGATAAAATAAAGAAAGAATTACATATTATTTCTTTCGTCTACAATATCTCCATAAATAAAGGTCACATCTTTATGAAATTTTGACAGAATACTTTCGAAATGATATACTTTTAGAAAATGCAATAAAAAAAATCGATTCTTTTTTTTTCTAAATGTATATCCCCCCTTAAGGAAAAAAAATCGAAACACATTTTCTAGATCATATTCAATTTATATATTTTCATTTCAGTAACTGAGAAAGGAAATAACCATTGTCTAATTTGAAAAATAAAACAACACATGGTTTTTCTCTTTTGTTTTTTTGGACGGGTTATCTTTCCACGTTGATAATCGTTTCTATGTTGATAATCGTTTCCACGTTTCCTGAACCTATGGCATATAACATAGGAAACAGCAGCAATGAATTATATAACAAAGCAAGAAATAATGAAATAAAAAATACTAAGAACCATAACCGAAACACTATGATTCATGCGAAATAAATATCTCTCACATTAGAAAAAAACTAAAAAGGAAACATTCGGTTGATTTATATGCATGAAAAATTATTAAAAAAAAAAAAACGATAACCCTAAAGATTACCACATGTTATTTAAATTGAACAAATAAAAAAATTTACCTTATGTCCACGAACAAATTCTAAAGAAGAAAATGAATATTAATAAAAAACAAAAAACGAAGCTTGATTTTAATGATCGACAGTGAATTTAGTGGACCATTGATTGAAATTGAGAATTAATTAAAAAATTAAATGATTTTATTGAAAGAATAAATTACAAAGAAAAGAATTTAATAAAAAAATAATAATAAAGATAGAAAATAACGTGATGATAATATGAGTTAATATAACGTGATAATAAAATCATGATAATTCCCTATTATCTCTTGTTATGCTCATTTAAAAACTCACGGATAACAACGTTGAGGAGTTATTCTAGAAATACGGGAATGATAATTAACAATTAATGCGTCGCATTTCTGTAACATTTAGTCACTTTTGCTATGAGATTTAACGCTGAAATTAAACCGAATTCAGCGAAATGACGGATCTTAAGTTTTCTTTTTCGGCTATTTGTGTTTGTAAATTAATCAAATTTAAAATAACGAATAAAATTTTTGTTTTTCTTTAGAATATATCTCAAAATAATTAAAATAGATTTATTTAAATGTTAAATGATGATCTATTATCTTTCTCTATTTTTTTCTCTTTGAACGTCAAAAACGAATAAGAAAAAGAATTTTTTTACTAATTTTTTTTTTCTTTCTAAATGACGAAGTCTTTTCGTTTTTCAGTTAATAAAATGAAACAAAATTTCGAGACTACGAAACTTGTCTTATGTTAGATTCGTATAAATATAGAATTCAGTATCTCTCTTTCTCTTTCTCTCTCTCTCTTTCTCTTTCTCTTGAAAATACGTTCTCTCATACGAATTCTAAATCTTGTTCGTCTTAAAGTAAAACCCTGCCAAAATCTTAGTATGAAAAACCGCTTGTTTTCTTGTCGTCAATTTTTATCTATTAGTCTTTCGTAGAAAAGTAAAAAAGCTTTGGATAGTATGTAAACTGTTATGAGAGATATAATAGTTTATTATTTTTAGAAAATGATTTATTACGCCACATTTATTAGCTTACGTTTCTCTTTATATATTCGAAATGAATTATTTTTGTTTTTTTTCTTTATTTAAAATACAATTTCATTATATTACAGTATTTAAATTATATTACATTATATATCATAATTCGTTATATTAAATAAAAAAAAATACCGATAAACAATGGATATTAAATTAATTCTGATACACCCTCACACACACGTTAACTAACATTAAGAATCTTACATAATTTCATTTAATTGTGGATTTTATCCCATTCTTTCACTCTTTTTACTTCTATACTCCCTTTCTTTAGATGTTCTTTCATAAAATTTTATCGTTACCGTTCCCTAAGAAGTTTCACTTCAAAAAAAGAAATCGATTGATTTAAAACAAAAAATTAGATCCTAGTGAAGAATAAAGTGCAATTGCACCTGACAGGTCGGTATCGGTGTTTCTATATTAAAAATAAGAAAAAAAAAGAAGTTAGGATTTATTATGTTGTATGCTATTTTCCTTTATCATTTCTTTACTTTTTTTATAAAGAAAAATAACTTGTTCCACTTCCAAAAATCACCCTGTAAATATTAAAACGAAATGATAGAAATTTGACATTCGGTCTTGTTCTTCAAAATGCAATACATTGATAAGATGGCAGTGCACTATCAGTGCACTAGTGACCTATCAGGTCAAGAGTAAAACCTTGTTGTATTGTCTTGATCTCTGCAATAATTCCATGTTGTCTCGTTCGTAAGTGCTTTCACGTGTTTTAAAATATAAAAATCTTACTTCTAATATTTTGAATAAAATCCCTTAAATGGTGAAAGAGTCGATTTTATATAAAGGATTTGAAGGTATTTTAGAAGAAATCGTTGAATATGAAAATGGTTGTAGCGAAGATTCTGATTTTGTTAAAGTGCCAGATAGAGTGCGTTTAATAGGTTTCTTTTTATCATAGAATAGAAAAAAAAACACAGTTAAATATAGTATATGTATAAATGATCATGCATTCCAGAAAATTGCAAAATATTAAATGATAGAAATAAAATAATATTCATGTTTAAATTAAATATCATTAGCATTTTTATCCTACAAATTTTACATAGAGTTTTCTTATCTTTAACGTTAACATACATAAAAGGTTTTTACGAAAATACTGTTGATAATAATTCATAGAAATGATATAATTATTTCAATAGATCTACGCATTTACATTACTTGGAAATTATTCTAGATAAAAATAAAATTTATTTACTTTGATAATAATATTTAACAATGTAATAAATTTAAATACAATAATAACCTTGAGAAGAAGTAATAAAATAGTTTAGTACTTCGTCGTAGTCTAATGGACATCAGATTGTTATATATAATTTATTTTAAATCAGTGATTCTCAATTTACTGCATTTCACGGACTGCAGTCGAACAATAAGATTGTAAAAAAAATATATATACATAAATTTGTAAACTTTTTGTAGACCAATAGAACTTATCTATGGTACTAATGATGATCCGTAGATTACCGATTGAGAAACACTGTGTAAATGTCTCTTCGTATTCAAGTACAAATGTTATTCGACAATGTCTTATTACGCCATTGTCACGTGAGCATTTGTGTTAAGGTGAAACTATGATGACGATGAAACTTACCAATCGAAAGTTTGACTAGTTTGACTAGTTTTATAATCAAACGATAATAAGAAGAAATAAACTCCGAAGATGTTCTTTTAATTTTCTGGACCTTCAAACAATTGAAATTAATTCGTACAACAATTAATTACATTCGTTGATTTATACAATTTGTTTGTCTGTCTGTAAAAACATTTATTCGTCGTATGTCCCATAGGAATGTTTTTTTAAGTGAAAAAAAAAAAAAACCAGAAAAAAATATATTGACATTGATTATTAAAATAAAAATGTGTGTGGAATGTATCATCACGTGTAATATAACATTTTTGATCAATGAAACAAACGTGACAAATGGAACAAAAGCCCAAGGAACGACTAGTATTTCCTTGAGTACGTATGATCCCCACCTCTTATAATTATCTAAACGAGATAACATTGAATAAGACGAGGTATCACCGACTCCAATCTTCAGTGGTCTTTTAAACGATTTATCTCTATTGGCGTATTGAAGTATAGTGATTGTGTGCTACGATCGATATATTATACAGTAAAATTCCAATTTTCGACGATAAAGTCTACTCTTTCTTAAATATTTCTTTTTTCCTTTCAAAATGTCGACTACAGTGACGAGCGTTGCGTAACATTGTACCAAGGTTTCATACTTTTTCTTTATCGTATCGAATAAAACAACAAAGTTTATATGCGAAAGTATCGCGTGCACATTTTTGAACAATTTTAAGAAGAAGAAGAAGATAAAAATAAAAACAAAAACAAAAACGAAAAAGAATAAATAAAAAGTTTTCGATATAAAAATAAGAAGAAAAACAGAAAAAGATCTAATTTTAGTGATACGAAATAAATGGTGTACCATATAAAAGTGTATGAGAGGAGAGAGAGAGAGAGAGAGAACTATCGCAATACAAACCAATACTATTGGAAATTTTCATCGTTCGTTCTCTCTCGTTCGTATTTATTAATGATTATTTATTACGTCAAATACAAATTATTTAATCATCATCTTACTGTTAGATGATTACTATAACATTCGTGGAATTAATCGACATCTGTCTCTTATTAAGAAAAAGAAGTGAGAGGGACAGAAAGAAAAAAAACAAAAATTATTCTTTAAATTAAGATTAATACGGGAGGATATAATTTTTCTTCGTTAATCCTTCTTCTGCATTATTATCGGAATATGCCTGGTATCGTAAACACGATTTTCGAAGAGGTAATTTTTCATATTTTTGTAATTTTTTTCTTTTCATATGTTAGATTAACGCGTCCTTCGAAATTTGTCGATAAAATTTTTCAACGTAATTCTTTGCGTTATCACAAATACCATCTATTTTGAATAATATATGAGCCGTTCAGTGCACACATCGATTAACTCCACTTTTTAAAAAATCTTAAATTTAAGTGTCAAAGCACTCGGTATAGTCATAACTTTTTATATTTATAATAACTTTCCTGAATAATAAAGATTAACACCATTAAACAGCAAAATTTTTTTGGCCATTGAAAGGAATTTAAAGAACAATATACATTATTTCATCGCATTTCTCAACTTTTTGTTTTATAGAGTTAATCGATGTGTGCACTGAACGGCTCATATACACATATATAATGGGTGGGTCAAAAAATCAATTATTTTATTTTTTACAAGTGACACGGAAAAATGGGTTGCTAGACACCTTAACAAAATTCTCGCCAAATATGAGCTCTTAATTTTAATAGGAAGATCCTCCGCATCGCAGTTTTTTATTTTTTTCTCAGTCCAATAGAATAAAATTCATACTTCATCATTAATTGATTGTACAGAAAAATGTTTTAGAAAAATTTTGTAGGAAATTGAATGCTCTACAAAAAAGGTATCTTATATTTTTCCCGTAAACCTCACCATTTGAATGATATTGAAGATTTAAGTTTGATTATTTTAAGACTAATTTCATTTTGTTTTATGAATTTTATAACTCAACTATAAATGACTATTATAAAATGCGCAATACAAATTTTTGTAGGAAATTAACTGCTCTATAAAAATGGTGTCTTATGTTTTGGCGATTAAATTAGGCGTTCAAAAGATATTCATCATCAAACTTTCATGTGTACTGATTTCTGTCTCTGAATAACTTTTGAACGCTTAATTTAATCGCCAAAACATAAGACACCATTTTTATAGAGCAGTTGATTTCCTACAAAAATTTGTCTTAAAATAATCAAACTTAAATCTTCAATATCATTCAAATGGTGAGGTTTACGGGAAAAATATAAGATACCTTTTTTGTAGAGCATTCAATTTCCTACAAAATTTTTCTAAAACATTTTTCTGTACAATCAATTAATGATGAGGTATGAATTTTATTCTATTGGACTGAGAAAAAATAAAAAACTGCGATGCGGAGGATCTTCCTATTAAAATTAAGAGCTCATATTTGGTGAGAATTTTGTTAAGGTGTCTAGCAACCCATTTTTCCGTGGCACTTGTAAAAAAAAAAATAATTGATTTTTTGACCCACCCTAATATATATATTAATTCGCGTATTTCAAATTTTTTATATAGAGTAATAACGAGGTCGAGAATCTAGAAAATGGCAGCAAAAATACGAAACCTTACGAAAAAGAGGAAGAGGTAAGTACGATAATATGTGCTTTTGTTTTCTCAACATCGATCGAGTATGTGTGTATACTAATATCGATTATGATCTATTGTTCAATATCGAACGTTTACGATACACGTTTTATTCTTGTATTCGTAAAGAATGATTTGCATAGTACAATTATACGTAAAATGTTTATAAACAAATGATAAAATAAAGTTATAAAACGGTTTTACGAACAGAACCGAAGATTCAATTTTTACAGTGGGTACAAAAAAAATATTTATTCACTTTATTTTACTGCAATTCCGTATTACGTTACCGACGAATTAATAATTTTTTTCCATCGTAAAATACTTTTTTTTACCCATTGTGTTTCTAAAAATATCTTTACAAATATTTGCAATTACTTTTTCATTCATTTCCATTAGCATATACACACCCATACAAATCTATATTGTTTTCTAATTATATTTATCGAAATTTAAGCAATATTCTGATGTGATAAAATGATAAAATACTTAGAAGATTTGTCTCATTAAATCTGTGTAACAAAAGTGTATTTTAATAGAATACATAAAATTCTCTTGGTCTATCTCTATCTTATACAGGAGGACAATGAATCCCGAAAGAAATTTGACTTACTCGTGACGATGCGTAATGCCATGGAGGCGTACTTTTCAAAGCATCGAAGAATCTTCAAGTTTCTAGGCTTGGTACTGTTAAATATTCTCGTAGTGGTGTACTTTGTCTTTGCCACCAACTATTGGGCCAATACCAAAGAATGTATGACACTAAACGTATTTCCGATCATCAACCGAATAATACTCCATTCATATTAAAAATCCATTTTCGTATAAAAATTTGCAATCAAATGAAATTAATCATTCGTCTGATACAAACAAATTCGTTTGTTTTTATTTTTTTAGCAAGCGATTGTGGTTTTTGTTGGTGCACCGGTTATGGAATGCTCTTGTTACTCCTGTGTTTTACTTATGGCGGATTATTTTATTACATGATAATTAAACGATATTTTGGCAAATTTATTATCCCTTTATTCCGACCGGTTGAAAGAGGCATAGCAAAACTGCAGAAAACAAGGTAACAAATACGTAGATAAATCTTTAATTTTATTTATCTTTCATTTAATATCTTTGTGTTGACATATTAAACCGTAGGAAAACTTCAGTTCATATTTGAATTTTTCAATTCATCGTTGACATATATATGTCGATTATGATGACAGTGAATTGATGTAAGTTAAAAAAATGGAAAAAAAATATTCATTTATTTTATATAACAATTATTTGGATTAAAAAATAAATCATAAGATCACAATTTTATTTAATTTGTTGACTTAATCGACTGTCATATAGTTATTGGCATACGTGTGTAACGTCAAACTTTCAAAACAAAATTGAAATCACGGACACACGTGTCAGTGGTAACGAACGTGTTAAAAAAAAATAAAAGAAAGAATTCGATCAAAATAATACGATTTATCACAGGTACGGATCTCGGATATTCGGAACAGTGATATACTTGATGATACTCATAGCTATCGTTGTTTTTCTCATCTTTGATACAATTCATTCGACGGAAAGACTGATCAGTGGCCTTGGTGTTATAGTCCTATTGCTTTTAGGATGGCTATTCTCAAAACATCCAGCACACGTAAATAAACCGTTCAAAATCAAAATACTTTTAGTGATGGAAATTAATTGAAAAATGTCTTTTCGTGTTTACATAGATTAATTGGAAGCCCGTTTTGTCCGGCATGATACTGCAATTTTTATTTGGTTTATTAACCATTCGTTGGACCGTTGGCCGAGCCATTTTTGAATGCATTGCGAATAAAATTACTACTTTTATGAATTACTCGAAAGAAGGTGATGCATTTATTTTCTCTGAGGAACTCGTCGAAAAAGGAATCTTTGCTTTTTCAGTTAGTTTTTATTGCATATTTTTTGTATGGTTTATATTTAATTGAATCCTAGTACGAATTGTTACGTGGACATTTGAATTTTCTTTAAGGTTCTTCCGGTTATCTTTTTCTTCAGTTCTTTCATTCAAATATTGTATTACATTGGAGTAATGGGGTGGGTAGTTATTAAATTTGGATGGGGTTTGCAATTTATCATGGGAACCACTATATGCGAATCTTTGAACAGCGCAGCGAATACGTTCATTGGAATGGTATTATCTTTTGCTTAATTATTTTTACATTTATTTATTATATTTACATTATTTAAATGCCACGTCGATGTTATTTAATCGTTGATTTGTTTCCAGACGGAATCCCTTTTATTGATAAAACCGTACATAAATAAACTGACCTCTTCGGAAATTCATGCCATTATGTGTGCTGGCCTAGCCTCGGTTTCGGGTAAATCGAATGTTAAACAAAAACAAAAAAATAATAATTTTCTTTTCGAAAGAACAAGTTTCATAGACTTTTTATTTGATTGCTCATAGGTAGTGTTTTTGCCGCGTACGTCAATTTTGGTGCTGATCCGGCGCATTTGTTGATAGCATCGGTAATGTCAGCTCCGGCTGCACTTTGTTATGCCAAATTATTTTATCCCGAAACGGAAAAAAGTCTGACTAATTTGGACAACATTAAATTGGAAAAATCGTAAGATCGAAATTAAATTATATATCATTTTAATGTCGTAATCGTTGATGTTAATGTATAAAAAAAAAAACAAGAAATTATTTTTAGAGATGATTCGGGAATTATGGAAGCTGCGAGTAATGGAGCACTGGCAGCAATTCCTATAATACTTGGTATAATAGCTAACATGATAGCTTTTATATCTATCGTAGCCTTCATCAATGGTTTTCTCTTCTGGTTGGGTGAACTTTTGGGATTTTCCAATTGGACGTTTGAGGTAATAAAAAAATATTTTTAAATATTATCTCATATTGTTGTTCATAAAAAATGATTAAACGCATTTTATTTTTTAGTATCTCTTATCAATGATTTTTATGCCATTAAGTTGGATCATGGGTGTACCATGGAATGACTGTGAAAAAGTTGGATATTTAATAGGATTGAAGACTGTCGTTAATGAATTTATTGCTTATAAAGAACTTGGAAAATACAAAAAATTAAATGCAATTTCAAAAAGATCGGAAACGATCGCGACCTATGCCATTTGTGGATTCTCTAATCCCTCAGCAGTCGGTATCATGATGGGTGCTTTGTGTAGTATAGCACCAAATAAAAAAAAACAGATCGCTCCTGTTGCCATCAGAGCATTAATCTCTGGTAGTGCCGTTTGTTTTCTCACAGCATCGGTTGCCGGTAAAAAAGACTTTTTTATGATAATTATTGTATTGTTTTGTGTTATTTATATTCATTTATTTATTTTTTATATATACCAATTGAACAATAGTTTCATACTTATTAGTTCAGTTTAATTATTGCATTTATTTCCCACAATAATAATACTCTCTTTTTAATATTTATTTATTTATTTCTTAGGTATGCTGATAGAGGATAATAGTCACGTGAATGCGAACAATGTGATCTCAAATTATACTCTTGAATATTAAGAAGAAATCTTCTTATGCGACTTAAAGATAGGCCAAATTATTCTGTCATTTATTCCTTTCAGTTAAAAGAAGGATATTGTAAATAACTTTTTGAAGCATTTATAAATGAAAAATGACAGCGCAATATTGTAATCCATTTACCATATACATTTTTAACTATAGAGAAAATACTGTTGTATAAATGTTCATTCATTTTATAAATACTATACATGACGTAATTACTTAGAAGAGAGAAGTCATTCAAGTTTTTCCTGTTATCAAAATGCATTAAAGGAATGTTCTATTTTTTCGAAGTAAGATATGCCATAGTTTAAAAAAAGATGTCCGTAGGGTGTAACGCCCGTTTGTACATTTTCAGTAAATATAATTATAAATTCTATATATTTTTTATATATATAGCATAAATATCACACAAATTGAACATACTTGTATATAGTGCTCTACTATGTTCTTTCACGTATTAAGTAATTTAATAAATCTACTTTAAAGTATTATTTGTTACTTCGCTTGAATAATTTAAGATAACTAAACAAATAGACGTTAATCGATTATCAAAATTAAATAATTTGAAAAATAATCTCTGAAAATCTATTATACAGATATTTCGTGCTATAAAACAAAATTTTTAAAATAAATAAGAACTATCCTCGTATCGCGAATAATTATGCTGGCAATTATTAGCGACATAGCCGGAGAAACAGCCTGATACAATAGCTTGAATACTATCGATCACTTATTATCATACATTTTTATACGTGCTCAAACTTCTGATGCTGATATAAAGACATCCATATAATCGCAATACCTTATTTTGTTTATGGTAAGGTGTGCAATTGATGCAGTTCGTACAAAGTATGAGTACGATTGAATACATCTGCAGTGACTTCAAGCATTTTTGGTAGAATATCTACATTTCGCTGTACATTGGCACCGCAAACCTGTTCATTATTAGTTGAGATTTTGTCACTAATTGTCAATATGATGATCTATGTATTATATTTCATACCTTCTTAAATAATATTTCTCTAGTAGGCATGGTATACATTGCTACTATCGCAGCTTTACGTATTACCCATGGATGATGTTTCGCTAAGGTTTTGTTGTACGCATCTTGGCAGCATGTAGATGTTTTATCGGTGTCACTTAACTCCCCCAGTTGTCGTAGAAATTCTCTTATAAAATCTAAAAGCATAAGATATTAATAAAAAGATAACATTAGATGCACAACAGATATCAGCAATGTGAATATTATTCCTCTTATTATTATTATAACATACCTAAGCCTCTATGAAGTCGTAGCAGAGTACGCGCTCCATTAACATTATCTGATTTTTCGATGAGTTTATTTTCTTTTTCGTGCTCTAACATAGACTTAATGGTAACATAATTCTGATCATTTTTATTTAATAAGTCAACGAGAATATCAATCTTTTGCTTTAAATCAGAAGAAACAAAACTGAATACACTGCCCATAAGTTGGAAAAATCTACAGACATACATAAATGTACATATGTTTAATAGGTTATGTTTACTACAAGAAGCAAATAAAAGAATATAAACATTATTAAATAGGGATACTTACTTGTATAGTTCATTATAGGCATCCAAATATGCTTTAATATCAACATCGTCGTCTTGCACTAAAGCTTTATCAAAATTATCATGTACAATCCTTAAATCAAAGTAACACAATTCCGAACCTTCCGCCATTTTTTTAATTTAATGCATTGAACGTTGACCGATGAATACGTGGAATAAAATCATGTGGATAAATCACGTTATCTTCTTTTCTTTAACATAACAAAAGCAAAACTTTTATCACTTTTTATTCACTCGTGACAGTAACTTATAGATATGTCGTCTAAAGCCTTTCTGCATGACACATGCTCCCAGAGTACACTTTAAATGGCGCGAAATTCAAGTGGCGATAAAGTTCGAATTATTGTCTTATATTCACAGATTTCTAAATAATTTATAAAAATATTTTTGAAAATAATTAAAATAAATAAGATCTTTAAATAAAATAACAAGAGATCTTATTTATATTATTTTATAAACTATAAAATATTATATATACATTTATTATATATATATATATATATATATATTATAAGGAAAAAAAGTATAAAAAATTAGGTAAAGTTTTTATTAAAGTCTTTTCTAATTACTTGCTATACTTTTAACTGATGTTCTACTTACTAAACTATTGTTTAAAAAATATAAGTAAATAAATATGCATAGGAGTGTTTTTTCCGATGTACATATTTGGTAAGCCATTTTGAATCCAAACTGTTGAATACATCATAGCTCGATTCGTTTTCTGTTTTTGATAAAAATACTTACTGACAGTTAGATTTTGTTAGATAGAGCTAAATGAAATTGATGGAAAACTTAAAGGGTTATTCTGGTCTAGAAGCCTAAATTTTAGGCATTTCTCAAACTAAGATAAAAAAAAATGAAAAACATTTTTATTATACATTTTTTTATATGATGCTTATTAACATTTTAAGAATACAAAAAAAAATCGTGAAAAAAAATAAAAAATTCCTAGAAATGCAGGCCGATGAAGTGAGTGCTACAAAAAAAACGGTGCACTCTGGTTGACATGATTCCAACCCTTGTAATGATCTGAAACACAAAAATTTGGAAAATTCTTAATCAGTAAAGATGTCGCTATCGGGTGACCCTAAGCCAAAAAAAAAATTCATAAAATGGCTTCGATATGAAAAAAAAATTTGTTTTGACCCCTTTTTCTTGACCTTCTCGATTTTTTTAAAATACTAAAAATTAAAATTTTTTAAAATTCAAGGGTCATCCGATAGAGAGATGTATAAATAAGATTCCCACCAAATTTCAAAGGAGTCGGTAGAGTAGAACTTGACATATCATGTCAACCACCTCGAAAAAAGTATAATAGTTTCGAGAAAAACGCGTTGAAAGTTTCGCGTAATAAAGGTAGGATATAGGAATGCTTGTCACTAAAACAGGTATATCTTCGAAAATAATTACAATTTTGAAAAATCTTTTTAAGGACATATTCTTAAAAGGTTAAACTTTGAAAATATATATATATATATATAAAAATCGATTTTTTCAAATTTCTAGACCAGAATACCCCTTTAATACGTGTGATAAATGTGATAAATTGATAGGAAAATTCAAAAGAACTGCTTTTATCGGTAAAAATGATCTTGCTAATGTTCGGTGGATGTGATCCATGAATGCACACCATATACTAATCACTTAAAACTTATGTAAATCAATATAAATAATAAAAATAGTTGAAAATAAATGATTATTATTTAAAATTCAGTAGCACGAATTCATCTGATTACTTATGGTTTATATTAAACTTCATTCACATATCTTTCGATTCATTCACATACTTTTCAATTCTTCCTTAAAGTGAATCAACTATCCCAATAACTTTTCTTCTTATAGACGACTAATAGTCACCATAATCACACAAATGCAAGATATCAACACCTTCAACTCGTATAGCACTTCAATCACGGCAAAAGTAAGGTTCTCAATTAAGAATAATTCACAACTGTAATCGTACGTCGAAAAAATATATGGGTAATCCTTTTGTGAATCTACGCGAGGACGATATCCCTTAAGCTTATATAGATCAGGAAAAGCCCCCATTGGAGGGTATGCTATCGTCCCCACCCCTCGACATAAGTCATCCTAAGTTTTCTTGTTACATCACGCGTTTTACGAGTACATACTTAACGCACATAAGATCCTTAAATTATTATATAGTTACATTACATCGATTTCTAATATTCTTATAATTTTTTAACATTATTTTTCTTTCTAACGTCTAATTTTCAATCTGCTGTCTGCCAACTACAATCCATAGTCTCTTTCCCTGGGTAAATCTATGTCGGATCAATTGCTCTTTGGCACACTCTCGCAATTTCCAAAATATCAAAAGATTCAAATGAATAGTTATTTCTTTTACAATTTTATAATTCGTTACTTTATCTTATTTCCTAAGAATCTACGCCTGGATCTTTTCTGGAAGGTTCTATGTGGTCCCTATCAGTCACAGTTATCTATTGTTATTTCCTGTGAATCGCATAGCCGTCATCCACCTTGCATTCAGATCCCATATAGACAGGTTCATATAATCGTCATTCCTAATAATTACCCGATGAGTTTTAAAATATTGTCGCCAATCTATCTACAGGATCATTCGATCCACACACAGGCGACGGTACTGTTCTCTCTTTATACAATGACAAATATTAAATATGAATCCCCTTTAAACTAACTGCGCCCTTATGCCCATGTGCCACTAGGATCTCAAATTTCCCGACTCAATCACCTAGCCCTGCTTTAATGTTTGATATTTTTTTTGTTAATCTGATACATTTCGGAGATCTTTGAGAGCGAGTCCTACTCATTTCTCATTAATTTCTTGTTAATAGATTAGATGTGAATAAATTTATTAAATTTTTTATTTAGGTACGCTCTAAGTTTCCTATATCTTATACTTGATACTTCCTTTGATAAACTTAAATATCTCAAAGATTCACAAGTATGAGTCTTATTCATTTCCTGTTAATAGATAAATTGGTATGTTCAGTTAATTTCATATTTATTTTTTGTTTCACTCGGGCCCCACAATTGCCCCCCTTATTTTATATATCTATCACTAAAAGAGAGTTTCTCATTACTTTTATATAAACTACTGAGATATTGTCGTTTTTAACTAAATTTATACTACTGTAGAAAAAATATTACGGAAAAACGTGGCGGGACATCACAATATAATATCTCTGTATTGTCATAAAAATCCATATTATCTTAGTGTGACGTTGTGAAATCTAAAGAAAGAATAGTGAAATCTCGAGGCTGACACATCGGTGCGCATAGGTAAGCGGTGTCCCTGGGGGCGTTAAATAATTCACCGCAGCTGGGACCGAGGGTTGGATGAGAGTCGGAGGTTGTGCGAAGGAGGTGGAGGTTGAAGGACCGATCAAATATTCACATGTCCCTCAACGCGAATAGAGCTAACATAAGCCAAGCCAAGTCAAGTCAAGCCAAGCAAGCCAAGCAAGCCAAGCAAAGCCAAGTTACGTCGAGAGTCAAGAAATATAACCTACAAAAGAAAGAGAGAGAAAAGGAGAGAAGTAAAAACGCTTGGTAAAGAAGAGAACTGCATTCGCCTATCGCCTTCAACTAAGCAACCAAGCAACTTCGACCTTGTTTCTCCGAAGAAAATTTCGTCACGAGATAAGTTAACGTCGAGTAACCAGAATGGCATACACGTTGGGCACGTCTTTTTTACGCAGAAAGGCACATTTTTGTAGAAGTGATCTCATGGGGACAGAGTTCAACGACCAATCATGCGTAGAACTTAACTGTGTCACATAAAAATGTGTCGCTTGGGTGTCGTAATAACACTTATCTAGAATTATCGATAAGAATAGAATTCGATTTGTATTTCTCATAAGTATTACACACATATGCACATGCATACATATATGTATATACAAATACACACATACATGATCTTATAAAACTTATTGACTCTTATCTACCTTATCATTTTCCTTCCCTTTCTTTTCTTTTTATAGTGAAAATAAAACAACAGAATTTCCCTAAAATATCGAACTTGGTCGAGCCGAAGATAACGAACGGTATTATCTCACGTTACATTGTAATTCCATCGTTGGTACCCTTTCTTTCTTCCCATTTCATCGTTCTTCCCCTTCCTCTTTTTCTTCTTCTTCTTCTTCTTCTTCTTCAGCCCTATTCTCATGTCTTTTAAAAGGGAAGTCGATATTCGAACAAGAGGAAAAGTAAAAGACGATTCCAAGTTGGGGGAGAAAAAGATCGAGACGAAGAATTGGTCAACGAGGCGTGCTTGTCTTCTAATCATCATTCTAATTATCTTGGAAACTCAATCCACGAGGCACGTCAAGGTGAAGCCTTGGCTTCCTGCTGTTCGATTTTCTCTTAAACTTATTTCTCTCTCTCTCTCTCTCTCTCTTCGACTTTCTCGAACACGCCAGACAAGTTTCTTCCCCTTTCTGTACTTTAACTGTGTCTCTATTTCCATCACTATTTCACTATTTCTACTATCTTCATCTCTGTTACTTGCTTCTATTATTCCTACAATTTTCTTCTCTCTCTCTTTCTCTATCTCTCTAGCTCCGTCTCTTTCTATTTCTTCATGTCTCACTCACACATCATCAAACTCTCTCGGAGTCAATTCTATCTCTCAAGTCTCTTCCTCTTTTCTTCCGAAACGACGTCTAACTGTGGGATTGTCGACGACCGCCCATCTAAGTTTAACAATTAACGACCAACTTCGGAAAAATAAATTAATTCCAGGCTTGCTATACGAAAGCGTCACGAACACTCTCTTCTTCTTCTTCTTATTACTACTCGGTTAAGAGATGATGAACGATTTTCTATCATTTCTTTTCATTCTTTGTCATTATCAACAAAAAATATCGACAATTTATTTTACGGTTCGTACAATTTTTTTTTTTTTTTATAAACATGAGATATTTTATAACTCTCGTGTACCATTCGGTAACTTCGTTAAATTTCAAAAATGAATTGTAAAATATTTCATAATTTATCGTTATATTTGTTTTTAAACGAGCGATTGGTCGTTCAATTTTTGTGCAGAAAATCGTATAGAGAATATGATTCGATATTTACAATATAAAATATGGGTGCACGATTTATGTGCTAGAATGAATGGAAAAAATAAAATAAAGAAATATTACTCTAATAATTGTCAAAACTAACTGTATACCTAATAAATATTAATGAATATTATTTTTGATCACGTTCGTTTAAATTGTATTTTTAGATAAGACTTAGATCCCAGATTCCATAGTCCTGCCGTTATTCATTTACTACAATTTGTTAATTTTATCTAAAAACATATAGATATTTCGAATTTCATTTAATATAAATAAAATCAATGTTAAAAGAAGTTACGAATAATATAAATAATTCTATTCTATTTATTAAATCATGTATTTCATAAGCTTATTTTCTTACGGTGGTATGACTGTGAGTAATTTTACTCAATTTACAATTGGAGATTAACAAATCACAATCAGATAAAAAAGTATTGCAAAATTTATATTTGGAAGAAGAAAAAAAAATAGAAAAGAAAATAGAGGAAGGAGGTAGTGGTATCCCGAACGACATTTTCATCCCTCCTTTTACTTTCCACTCTTCCTTTTTCCCTTACCTCCTTTCCTTTTGTCCCGTTTGTCAGAAGTTGACAGCTTCGACGAGGAGGGTATTTGTCATACGTCGATAGGCGTCAGAATTGACACACTCGGCAAGTGTGCGAAACGGAAGTGGCATTGGGGCGTCAGAGTTGTCGTCGTTGTCGTCGTCTTCGTCGTTTTCGTCGTCTTCGTCGTCGTTTTCGTCGTTGTCGAGCAAAGTAACAGAGGGTCTGAGGGGATGCTAGCGGATAAATATTTGAGGAATTTGTCGTCGCGGAAGAACGCGCCCGTTCGGAGACCTATCGTTTGTTTGGCTGCAAGCTATAGTAAAAAGGATTTCAGTCAATTGGATGTTGTTGGTGGTAGTAGTAGTGAGTAGTTGCGAGGAGAGGGGAGAGAAACGGGATGACTAAATCGAAGGAAACAAAATCATAAATAGGACCGATGAAGCGAATATTTTCCTTTAAGGGTGCTTTGCTATTTTGTTGTAAACATTTTTTTTAATTCTCTTTCTCTTTATTTTTTTCTTTTCTTTTTTTTTTTTTTAATGACTGTAATATATAGGGATAGTAATTATCTTAACGATTATCTAACCAATACTCTTGCAATAGTAATGTTTGTACCTATTGTTTCTCGCGAAAAATAATTTCATCAATTTTATTAATTTAAATTGGTAATTATGTAACGAATTTGATAAATTAACACTTATAAAAGATTTTATTTGGTATATCACCGTTGTTAATATTATTTGTATGACGACATTCGCGTTTGTAAAATTAAATATTATATTAATTTAAATAAAATTATTAGTTCGATAATATGAACGTGTTACTGGGAATATTACTTAATTAGTTAAGGAAATGTATGGTTACATTAAAAATTATTTGTCATTACAGACTAGGGTATTGAAACGCAGGCTTGAGCATAATGATAGGAGAAATTAAATTGTCGTCGTCCATAGTGACAAAAAAGAGGAGATACCTGGATAAATTAGGATCACTTATCGGTAGAAAAATTTTTTTGTTCCCGAACTTTTGTCGTCGAACGTACGTGATACGTACACTTTCATACACCCATGTATACGCACACATATATATGTGGACAGTGAAATAGAGAGAAAGAGAGAGAGAGAGAGAGAGAAAGAGAGAGATAGAGATCAAACTCGTTCTCGTATCTCTATGCATGTATGTACGTAGCCTGTAACGGATAGAGATGGCGCCTGCGAAAAGCCTGGGTACCCGGGGTAAAACGAGCCTGGGAAGTTCATTAATGGATTAAGAGTGCTCGATCGATACGATTAGCGCAGCGTGACCAGCCATTTCGGATATATACGCTACACGTATCCAAACTTAACTGAGAACCTATTATTTTAGTTAAAACGAGAAGGGACGCTACATACGCTATACTCTAAATAAAATAATAAGATCTCATTGATACCCAATTAATCCGTCCATCTCCTCTTCCTTCGCTTAGAAAAGTTTAAATATTTTTTAAATGGCTACTAAAAAGAAAAAAGAAAAAAGAAGGTCTATCAGTCGTTATTCCTGATATCGATCTTGTTTGGATTGATATGAGTACCGTGTACCACGCTTTTCGTCCCCTTCGTTCTCGTATGGGGGTTGAATTTTAAAACTACCCCCTGGAGAGACACGGAGCGTTTCGTCCTTCCAAATCAGGCTGCATGCGGTCCTGTTGTTGCGTAAGAAAGTACAAGTCCCTTGGGATCGTGTCTTCGATAGATCCGTTTCTCTGGCGGCTCGGTTTAAACTTATAGAAAATTTTCGACTACTTTCAATACTCCCTATACCATTTTTTATTTCTACTTTTATTTTTCTATTTTATGTGAAATTTGTTTTATACGATATGTGTGATGTGGATAAAGGAACACTATATAATGACGTTGCATGATAAATTACCAAGAATAAATGTAAAAAGAGAAAGAGAAAGAAAAAAAGAAAGAAAAAGGGAGAGAGAGGAATGAGAGGACAATGAAAAAATTTTTTCAAGAAAATACCTCAAGGGGATTTAACCTAGACACACAGTTTTTATGAGTTTAGCGTCGATATCCCGGAGCTCGTCGACGTCTACCTCGAAGGTAGAAAGCTACTCGAAGCTCGTTGCTTAGTGACCTCGTAGATTAAAGAGAAGTAGCAAGTAGAAGTAGGTAGGTGGATAGTAGGAAGGTAGTACGTCGGTCCCAAGCGACCCTTTACGTCCTGCTACCTTTCTACCGTTGGAACTATGCGATCTCGAGCCAGTAAAACGAGGAGGACGAAGAAGTTAAGGACTGAGGAAGGCTCGTGCCAACGACGGAGGAAGGGATCAGAAGGGTCGAAGGAACGCGAAGGAAAGGTGGTAAGACTCACGGGTAGCCTGGTGGTTGTTCGGAGGTTTCAAGGTGGAACACTGCATGCTGTCGTGGCTCTAATAAGCTACTCCTCCCTCAACCTCCTTTTCGAGCTGCTCATTCCACCTTACGACCCTTACATCCCTTTACGGGCGCAGAGGGCAAGCTTGCAATTTGATAAACTGTCACGAACGTACGCTTCTAAGTAGTGGAACTATATCCACTAATATAAGAGGGAAATAGAAAGAAAGAGAGAGAGAGAGAGAGAACAGTGAACCTCTTGTCCATCAAAATTAACTTCTCGTTTTATCGAGAAAAATTCCATTACTAGCACAACATTTTCTTTCTCTTTAACTTATGACCAAATTATGATAATACAGCCGTACTACTTTCGAATCTCAGAGGCATCTCCATTTCCATGCAAATACGAACGGCAGTCACTGTTGTTCCTGTGGACGAGTTTTGGAATTTGAGGAAAGAAACAGAGAGATAAATAGAAAAAGAAAATAAAAGGAAGAAAGAGAAAGAGAAAGAGAGAGAGAAGAAAAAAATGATAGCATTAGTAGTTAGTTCCGCGTCGATGATCGTGTTTGATGAAGCCACCGAAGTGTTACAGTGGGTGTACGGAACAACGCAGAACGATCTTATTCTTCTTCTTTTTTTCTTAGTCGTTAGAATTTGGTTAAAAAGTTCACCAATGAATTCTTGTCATTTTTTCTTCTTTCTTTTTCTTGTTTTCTTACCTTCTTTTGACAAAAAAAAAGAATGGACAATCGATTTCTCGTACGTTTGCAAAAGGTGCTAGAGGTAAATGTGTGAGAGAGAGAGCGAGAGAGCAAGTTAACAGCAGCTGGTTCTGACGAAGGACACGGAGACCTAGAGATCCGGAGGTGGGTCCTTTGGGAAATGATACCACTTTGCAAGGGACGAATGGAAATGACCCTGGAATCGCTACTGCTGCTGCGTTCTCTCTTGGGTCGTTCTTGGTCAAACCCGATGACGACTACGAGGGATCGAAACTATTCTGATTAAGAATCGTTCCTTTTTCACTGATTCTTTCTTTCCTCCTTCACTCGGTTATTGAATTTGATGAATACGAAACGAATATACGACGTAACCAGGGTAATCAAAGGTGGTTGCTCGGAAACGGTGAGAAAATCAAGAAAGGTTGTGAGACTGAAAGAGAAAGATAGAGTGAGCGAGAGAGAGAGAGAAACTTTGAAGAGAGACATTATATGCTATTCCTTTGGATGACGAGTCGTCTCTTGCCTCTGACATAAACCCTCCTTTTCCTCTTCCTTCTCCTCTTCCTCCTTCTCCTCTTCTTTCTCTGCTTCTTCTTCTTCCTCTTCTTCGTATACGTCCAAAAAGACATTACTCTCTACGAGACGTTTCCATCATGGACGATTTGTTCATGTTCATCTATCTTTCGTCTACTTTTAATAGCACAAAGGAACTTCTCTTTGCAATTGCACTTAATAACTTCTCGATTTCCAACTATCTAATATCTTTCTCTTTCTCTCTGTTTCTTTCTGTGTTTTTTCTTTTTTTTCTTATAAATAGATAGATACATACATATATATATATAGAATTAGAGTAAAAGAAGAAAAAGATAGAAGTGTTAAAAAGAAAAGTTTTGTCTACTATCTTTCAGATAGTATCGGCTGGTTCGTTCCCAAGATTTTCGGTAAAGAGATATTTTAATTATGCTAAGTGGTGGCTCCTCCATAGGAAAGGAGACATCTTGGACGACTTCGCTGGTCATAATATTTAATCGCTACCCGTTCCATCTCCCTTTAGCAACGACTATCCTACGAAAAGTTTAGTCTTTCAAGACGCTGAAAATGTATCGTCCAATTTCTATGACCAATATTATCGTTTCTTTTCATCATCTTTATTGTTATAAATGGTATTTTTGTTCTTACAAATATACGTTCTATTTATTTTATCGAACGGGTTAGGCGAATCTGATTTAAAAAAAAATCACGTTTTTTGAATGAACGCATCGAATTCGACGAAATCTTACAAAGTGACAATAGATTCTCGGCAGAGAAATTGTCAAGAAAGGCAGGAACCCTTTCCGATCTTAAAGATTACGAAACAAACAAGAGCGCGAAGCCGGCAAACCGGGGGTGACGACGTTGAACGGGGGTGGCACTACCCCTTTAAAAGCTCGCCCTATGAAGAGCACCAATGGTATTCGTGAGACGAGTGCTCCTCGCTAAAGGGAACAATTTTCTGTAAAGGACCGAAAGGGAGAAACACGTAGAGGAAAATGCATGACGTCTGTGATCAAGTCTCGAATGATTTCTTCTCTCTCGACTTTGAAGACGAATCGGAGATGGGAAAAAAATTCTAAAAAAAAGAAAAAATAATGAAAAAACATAAGAAAAAAAGAAATGCGTAATAAAAAAAACGAAGTTCAACGTAGCGTCTATTTCGATCGTCGTTTAAGCGCGATAACGTACATTGAGAAATGAAATCAACTCGGAATACACGATCCTTTATTATCCACGAGAAAACGAATTCTCGACTAGCTATATAATCCTACCCTTCTTTCTTTCTTTTATTCTTTCTTTCCATCCATTCTTGCTTCCTTCCTTCTTACTTTCATTCTTTCATTCTTTCTGTAACTCACCGTGACCTCGTCCCACCGAATTTTCCGCAGAACGTCGAAGAGGGTTGGGGAAAAGAACGCGTTGGTAGGGTGGCGTTTCATTTTTTGACACCCGGTGTATTTGATTCCACCCTTGTAATAAACCCCAGGGGTTGCCACCCATGGATATCTCCTGCTTCTCTCTTTCTACCCACTCCACCCCCCTCGCCCCGTACATGTCATATCGACACCTCTCACCCTTCCTTGATGGGGTGAGTGACTGCTAGGTAATTTGCTTTCTTATTTTCTTCGTGACGAGTCTTTCCATCTGTATTCTCTCTTTTCTCTCTCTTTTTCTATCTATTTTTTCACTTTTTTATTTTCCGTGGTCTCCTCTCTATAATTTTCCTCCGATATAGACGGTTAATCTCATTGGAAATCATAGGTGAATTAAATCACGATACGAACAGGAATATTCTTAACTATTTTTTTCTTCTATCTGTTAAAAAGAAAAGAAAAAAAAACACAAAATGATAGGACATTTTTTCGTGAAGGTAAGAAAGTTCCTTACATGATTAATTCGCTTGCTCGTAGTACATGCAATACATGAACCCATGTTATAGGGTCTACGTCGATCCGACCTAACAAGATTGTTGAGCGAAACCAAAGGAATAGCGTTAAGGAGAGCTCGGTCTGGAGGAGGTGGTTCAAATCAAATTAGTCAGTGAAACGAGTAATCAGAGTTAGGCTTCTCATCGAGTTCTTATGCGAACGATTATCGCACTTATACGATCAGATTTACTACTACGACGACGATGATAATATGATATAATCTTATCTTTCTGCATTTCTATTTTTGTTGGAAGGAATGTATAATAAAATAATACAAAATTGTATCATCTCAGGAGATATATTATATAAACGATTAACTATGAAAGATAAATAAAAAAAAAGGTTCATATAAAAACAATGTTGATTAAATTACCTATATACTCGTTCTATTTTCTAATATAAATGTTTGTACACACATTATTATCACAAAAATGTAATATTGTTTTTCAAGAAAATGATGAAAAAAAAAAAAAAAAAAAAAAGAATAAGAAAAATAACTACTAGATCCTAGAAAAATGTCGAACGAAACGGTATAAAGAAATAAAAGTATCTAGAGGCCGAAAATTCCAAGAGATCCGTTGACGTCCGCAAAACACAAAGCGGAGTAGTAGCGGCGTAGGATAGAGGCAATGGCAGTGCTACTAGTAGTGGTAGTAGTAATAGTAGTAGTGGTGGTGGTGGTGGTGGTGGTGGTGATGCTAGTGGTAGTGGTGGTGATAGCAGTGGTGGTGGTGGTGCAACCCTTTGGAAGCATCGTCGTGCCAGCCACGCCGTTCTTTCGTCTCCACGAGAACAAGATTCAGGGTGTGAGACGAAGAGAATTAGAAAGAGAAAGAAAAAGAGATAAAGATGGAAAAGAAAGAGAGAGAGAGAAAGAAGCAGAAAGAAAGAGAGAAAGTGAGAGAGAGAGAGAGAGAGATGAAAAGAGAGAAAGAAAGAATGAAAGTAAGTAGAAAGGTGTGGGGTAACTTCGTGGGGGACAAAACTCACCCTAAGAAGCCTTTAAGAACACCAAGGCGGTGGTATAAGGTTCTGGTGGGGTATAAAAGTAGCCGCATGCGCATTTCCGTGAAAAAGTGCGGCCCGCCTACGGCACCGCCTCCACCGCCTCCACCGTCTACGACGACCCTCCACCCCCCTTATTCGCGAGAGTCTCGAGACCCCCAGGACCCCCCAAGACGTCTCGGCTGGCCCGAGCTGCGGCCTTTTTCGAGAATTACCTACGGCCAACGTGTTCTAACTCTCTGCGATTAGCCTCTCCTCTTCTACTCTTGTCATCAACCCCTTCTAGGAAGTGTCGAGAAGCGAAATATTCGTGCGATCGTCACAGTCCAAGTGTCTACTTAAAGAAAGAGAGATAAAGAGAGAGAGAGAGAGAGAGAGAGAGAGAGAAATATATATATATATATTGTTTCCTCAAGTAAAACGCGTGATATCGCGCAAGAAATTGTGAATTTTAGGAAAACAAGTGATATTTAAACGGTGTTGGTTGGTGTAACACAGTTTTTTTGCTTAAATATAAATTATTATATTTTGATCTGTGAGATATATTAATTAAATTATTTCTATATACATCGAAGAACAGTGAGTGTCGATTAGTGTTGATCCAGGATCAGATTTTATTACGGTAAAATGACTTTACCGACCGAACGCGGATTATCGGCCGAGATCGGTTCGCATTTTAGCGCGCTTTTTGATTATCCATTTGCGAGTATTTTTATACGAGTTTGTTTTATCTCTCTCATTTCTCTCTCTCTTTCTCTCGTTTTCTTTGTCTCTTTGTATACATGTATGTATGTTTATATATATACATTTGTATATATATAAATCTCTCTCTCTCTTTTTTCTGTCTCTCGTAACGAAAAATGCACGAGCTCCAATTATTTCTTGTCGCTCTACGGGGTGACAACAAATCCTGCTGATCTAATTGGTCGCTAGTAGGTAATTGTTCGGCCCCGATAATTGGTCCAATTAATTTGAACGGAAAAGTGCGTCGATAATCGTCCTGCATTCATCGCCGCGTTGGTTACGTGGACCGTGTCGGATGCGGGTTATAGAGTATCGTTACCGTCGAAAGGGCATCCGACAGCGAGAGAAAAATAGTCGAAATTGCGTTTCGGACGAAGAACGGGTAATACCAAATAGTGGCGAAAACCAATCGTTTTTAATAATGATGGCCGTCGAATTATTTCACCTCTCTTCTGTTTATTTCATTTAAATGTCGACGAATTACCTACGGGACGATTAAAAATGTTCTCCCTCATATATCCTATCTTCTAAACAATGAATACCAATCCAACCAAAGATTAGAAAAATCTAAGTCAAGATATAAACATAATAAGCCATTAGTTACGTTTCGATTCGATTTAATAATCTATGCTTAATTTTGCATGTTAGTAGAATTACAAAAAAGATAAGCTCATCTTTTGATTATCTTCACCATTAGTAGGAACGTAAAATTTATCGTTCATTCTCCAACCACAAAATCGAACTACTTTGAATTTCTCTTGGCATATCAAAAGTCTGACTTCTTCTTTTTGTCCTTTTTTCTCTTTTCCTCCTTACGAGACAAAAATTTGTCAACTATTTTCTATTTGTATTAACTTAAAAAAAATGAGATACACAATAACATGATTACCCTAATAATCTTTTACCATACAATGAAATGGCAGTTGTGCATTAGTTTGATTTTTACAGTTGCTTTTGACTTTCATCCTTTACTAACGTTTCCATCCATTCCCTAAGAGATGTATCAAAGAAAAAAGCAAGTACATATAGAAAACACGAATCGTAGGTGGAACTCGCACAACAAAGTGCATCGTTTAGGGGTCTGCAAAGGCGTTGTATTGTTAGCCATAGGGGTGCAGGATTATATATACACACATACACATATAAAGAGGGGGTTCGAGATTCTCTCTCTCTCTCTTCTCATTTAGGGGTTCTCCTATAGATACATCATGATCGATAGTCTCGTTGTCAGCGCTCGAAAAAGTGACGCGTCTCGTACGCTCTCTCGTCGAGAGTTTTGTTCGATCTCGCATATTAAGTTGCTAAAAACTCATCGCGAACACGATCGAACATCGCGATAAAGTATCACCTTGCGGAAGTTCGTTTTTCTTTTTTTTTTTTTAAATTCGAAAATCATCTCTGACCTATCTCTAATGAATGAAAGAAAAAAAGGAAAAAAACAAAAAGGAAAGCAAACAAAATGAACATTTAAAATATGGTATTTCAACTATAACGTAGAGGATATATCGTATTATTAGATTATTAATTTATTCATTTGTTAGGTTATTTATCGGCTAAATCCAGAATGCGATAAATTCAGCCTCGAGAGCAAACAAGTAAGATAAATGATTAATCGTACGTAAATGCGATTACATAAAAAACGTCGTAACAGTGAGCTATGCGATGCAACGTAACGTAAACGTTAATGTTAACGTAACTTAACCCAACGTAACATAACGTAACAAAACGAAACCTAACGCAACGCGACGCGATGCGTCGGAATCGGATGGGTTCTCGTAAATCATCGATTTAACGTCGAGTCGCGTTAGAAATCATTAGGAGTAGTAAGCTAGTGTTAGCTTTATAATATGCATTTGAATCTTGAAGGCAACTTATTGCTAGAAGGGAGGACGTTAAGGAAAAGTGTATCTCTCTTCTCTCTGTGTCTCTCTATATCTGTCTCTTTCATTCAAACCTCCTCCTACCCTTCTCCCACCCTACACACATTCTTTCTCTCATTCTCTGTCGTAGTCATCTCAGTTCAACTTTTCACCCTAACTTTGCCTTCTCTTTATCTCTTACTCTTTCTATTTCTCTTCCTTTTTCTCTTTCTATCTTTTTCTTTCTCTCGCTCACTTGCTCACTCACTCAACAGCTTGCACCCTCGAAGAGAGGAGCCCCAAGCATCGCGCAACCCCCGGTATATACTCGGTGCTAAACGCAACTACACGAGGGGGCCTTTCTGCCGTCTTTGTTTTCCCTTTCTTCACAGTGTCGTTTCGCAGTCTCGCGCGGTGGGGCGGTCGTTGAACGACGGAAGCAGGAAGGAATCGGACGGGGAAGAAGGATAATACGACGTCGCCTGACTTTGAGGAACAAGGACACGAGAAGGATCATTTTTTCTTTTTCTTTTTTTAGTTCTTCTCGAACTATTCCTAAAAACGATAGAGATTTTTCGGTTCCTCGTCAGAATTTTACTTTAACGTGATTAATTTTCTAACATAAGGTATTTTATACGAAGTTGATCTGTTTAAAAATCCATTAAAGGGAAAGAGAGATAAATGAGAGAGAAAGAGAGAGAGAAAGAAAGATAGGGAGAGCGAAGAGAGATAGCATTGTGAGAAATCTCATGGACAAACGAGCGAACCAGTGATCGCGGCTTTACAATGTGTTACTGCGTGTTCGGTTTTTTTTTCTCTGAATAAAAAAAAAGAAAAAAAGGACTAAAAAAATAACTAGAAAAACAACGATCAAAAAAAAAAAAAAGAAAAAAGAGGCAAATAAAAAAGACGACCGGCTAACGAGGTAAAAATGCGTAACCGCGCGGTGATTTTACGGTAGGTCGCGATATAATCGATAATAATGGAATAAGTAATTAGCCCGATGGAACGGCGCTAACTATACATACCTGTCAATCAGAGATATCTAATATCGAATAGGATGCGTGGAAATCGATTAATATAGAAATCGTGCGGTTGATTACGGATAGTTCTTATTAACTATCCGAAACGAACAAACGAACAAACGAACGAACGAACGTAGAAACAAATGACGATGATGATTATGACGATGGTTAATTTTAGTTTTACGTGGTCAGCTTCGTCGATATGTTTAATATAACCGATTGTAATTCAACCCGCTAACCTTTCCATCATCATTTCGAGTATCAGCAAAAAGCAATGACGACAATGATTATTAGAGATAAATTACATAACGAGAGAGTGATAGATTGTATACGGGTTAGCGATACTTATCCGCGTTTTAACGATCGAATGTTAAATAATCCACGCGGTTATATCCTTCGTCGTAGGTATGGACAGACAATTTTATCGATAATCGATCTATTTACGTATTTTTGAAAGAGAGAGAGAGAGAGAGAGGAAGATAAAGAGAAAGAGAGAGGGGGGAAGAGAGAGAGAGAGAACTAGAGAAATCATAGTCGCGATGTTAAAGTTAGAAAGGAATGAGAAGAATCTTCATGAAGATCATCGAGGAAGACATCCAAGGTTATCCGAGATATCGGGAGGAGCTTCGAAGTGGCTAAGATGAATCGTAATAAAAATTCGAAGAGTCGAAAGAAAAGAGGATGAGAAGAAGAAGAAGAGAAACGAACACCACACAAAGTGATCGGAGTAAGGAGTAGAAGAGAGAGCTTTAGGCGTCATCCAGTGAGGTGTCATCATTGGCGTCAATAGAAGAGAGAAAGAAAGAGAGAAAGAGAGAGAAAAAGATAGAAAGGGATAAAACTAGGTGGAGAGAGAAAGAGAGAGAGAGAGAGAGAGAGAGAGAGAGAAAGAGAGAGAGATAGAAGTAGTAGAAGAGAAGGAGAAAAGCGAAGTGGAGGAAAGTGATAGAGAGTGACAGAGAGAATTGAGCCAGAGATAGAAAGAGAAAGAGAGATTTTTCCCCACCGCTTGGAAAAAGCAACCCCCACCAGAGGGAGTTTTACGGGTGTGAGAGGGTCGGCGAGGGTGGTAGTGGCGTGGAGGAAGAGGAGGAGGAGGAAGAGGTGGAGGGACGGGGCGGCGGAGGAAGGGGGTTTACCCGGGGTGGTCTCGGTGGTGGCTGGGGGCGGCAGCCTCAAAAATACACCGCAACCACACCGCGCGGCTCCACCGCAGAAGCCGCCATCTTCCACCGCCGAACCGAAACGAGACCGCGCGAGTTAAACACCCTATCCTACCCCGTACAAGTTGTCGCTGCCACCCGCCGAGGTATCGCCAGGTGAACGACTACCTTCGTCATTCTTGCGAGCAGTTCGAGAAACGTTATCAAGACGACCTACGAAGATCTCATTTGGTCTCTGCTTTCTCTACTGGATCCATTCGACGATAGTTATCGCTTTCTACCTTGTTTTTTTTTTTTTTTTTCAATCGGATGATCTTAAATATAAGTTACGAAGAAATCCTACCGATGTAACATTGGAATCAATCGAATGAGACAATTATTCGCTGATCAAGAACAAGTGATTTCGTTCAGTGTCCTGTGTCACAAAGCGAATTTGAATCAAGTGGATATTCAAATAGTCGAGTTTGAAAGATTTTTTTTTATTTTTTTATTTTACAAAAGATTTATTAATGTTTTTAATGAAACGTGATTATGTTCATGATCGTTGATCAGAAGTTCTGAGAGGAAGTAATTTGACGGATTCAAACGGACTGATTCAATTCGATACACGTGACTTCTGTTTCGTGCGAACTCTAGAACGCGGGTGAATTTAAGCGTAGTAGAGATCCTTCCTTCCCTTCAAGATCTTCTCGATCCTTAGGATCTTGTGTGATCTGACGACGTGAAGAGAGTTAAGAGTAGCATCGAACAGTTTCTTGAGTGTGTTCTCTCTTCTCTATAGAATAAGGGAAGACAGTAGCATTGTATTAAATGTCGTTCGACGTGAATACAGACAAGTAAAAAAAAAAAGAAAAATATATAGAAGCAGAAGGAAGAAGTTCGAAGAGACGAATAAGGAAAGAAAAAAAAAAGTAAAAAGGAAAGAGAGAGGAGGGGTGATACTTCCTGTCGATTCCAATAAAACGAATTTTCTCCGCGACTTGGCAATCGAGACGGGAGGAAGAATTTGCAAACGGATGCTCCTCTCCCAAAGCGGGATAATGAAATAAGGATCAAAGGATCGTGGGGTTCGTAGGCCAAATAAGCACATCGTGAACCATTCTCTATGGCATTCGTTTTCGAAGCCAACAACAAATCTGATTCCTACGGGAGAAGCTATCGTTCTTAATGCGTTCTTCTTGATTCTTCAAGAGGATTATCAGTTTGATCGTAAGAATCCCATTTTATTAAAAGATCATAAAAATCGCTAATAATTCGATCGATCGTGTTCTTCCTGTGATCTCGTCAGTTATAAAAAAAGAACAAAATAAAAAAATCGGAGGAAGTGTTTATCTTATAAAAAGTTAGAAAAAGCTTGATGATCCTGCTCTCATGACGAATCCTTCGCGAGATGTCGTACGACCCGAAGATCGGCCACCTGGCCTAGATTATACCGATCCTAGATCGGTTCGCGGTGATCATCAAGGACATCAAGCGATTCCAGCTAATCAAATCGGGGGTGCGAGAATACGTAGGACTAGGGCCTCTTCCTCGAGGAGAAGAATGCACCTAGCTAACGACGTACCTCCACAAGGTTCTACTAGCGGTAATCATCATTCCGATTATGCACTCACAGCTGATCTACTCGCCGAAAGGACGTTGGATGGCTTACTTGCTGAACATCCTGGAGAACTAGTTCGAACGGGTAATTTATATTTCGTTTACAAATGATTAAAATGAGATGATTTTTTTTTATCTTTAACAAGAACAATTAATCTCTTGTCGTACGATGTGATTCAGATTTTTTTATGTTTAATTAATAATACGATTATTATTATTATTATTATTATTATTATTATTATTATTATTATTATTATTATTATTATTACAAATTTATCATTGATATGATTGAAAAATAGATCAACAAGAGTATCTGTTTATTCGAAAGGTTGTCCACACGTGGTTTGTACGGTACTTCCGTCGCATTGGAGATCAAACAAGACTCTCCCGGTAGCTTTCAAAGTGGTAGCACTTGGTGAGGTCGGTGACGGCACCTTGGTCACCGTTCGGGCGGGCAACGATGAAAACTGTTGCGCGGAGTTACGGAATTCAACCGCACTGATGAAGAATCAAGTCGCTAAATTCAATGATCTTAGATTCGTCGGTAGAAGTGGAAGAGGTAAGTGAATTAGTTAAGTACTTATTAAAAAAAACATATCTAGAAATAATTAAAAGATCATTAAAAATATAATGTGTTTAAACATAATAAATGATTCATTAAAAAACTTTGATCTCGATACGATCTTCAAAATTATTTTTCTCTTTATATCTTTTTCTCTATTTTTTTTCTAACGTGATCTTTTTTAACGTAGTAATATCTTAAATGATTCAAATGTAAATAGGATACGTTAAGATAGGGGGTTGGGTCTTAACCAATGGTTTCGTTTTTCCAACGTCGAAAAGCAAATCCCATACCATGATACGACCACTCGAATCTTCATTTTTAATTCACTCGTTGAATACTACGTAGCAATGACAGTGACGGTGGTAAAGCGTGCACCGCCGTCTCTTGTGATTTTGTATCCACAGATTTTTTTTAATTCTCCCTTTCTCCGTGTATCAATAATTCACCGTTTCGTTCCTTTACTTTCTTCGAGAAAAAAGAATGAGACCGAGAGAGAGATAGAAAGGGAATGAAGACTTAAAAGAAGAGAAGAGAAGAGACGAAAAGAAAAGAAAAGAAAAGGAAAGGAAAGGAAAGAAATGGGGCTTCTTCCAAGGAGACTCTGAATAATGCGCGCTAATAATCGCGACCATTACGAGCGCTTAATGCAAACGTCGCGCACATCTCGAAGAAAATCGGGAATAAGTGGAAGTCTTCCGATTCGGCTCGAAGTAGTAGTAGAAGAAGAAGAAGAAGTAGAAAAGGAAGAGTAAAGTATTTTTTTTCCCTTTCCTTCCGCCCTTTTTACAAGAAGGGTGAAATAAAGAGTAGGAGAATGAGAAGAGTCCTAGGGATGGAGGAAGTGATGGAAAGAGAAAGAAAGATACGAGAAACGAGGCGTCCTTTAATTCCTTTAATTCGACCAAGTTGCACCCAACCAGTAGTACCACTACCACCATCACCACCACCACTACTACCACCACCACCACCATCATCACCACTACTCTACCACCTCAATTCTCGATCCCTTACTACTACCTTATAAACTCAACCCACCTCTCTGTTTCTCTTCTACGATCTCGCGACGTCGAACTTTCAAGAGAGCAGTCGCGAGAGCGTAGCCTGTTAACGAGGGGCTGTTCGACTTGTTTATGGCAAATTGGAAAAGGAAATTGCGGGGTCCGTGATATTGGGAGCTCCTTAGCAAAAGCAGCATCCCTTTTTTTCAAGTTAAGATGGATTGTTTTTTAAAACAATGTGGTTTTACTATTATTTCGTATACGTGTTTCACTCTTGATCTTTACAATTAATTATTCGATATCGAATTATTAACGATCGCTTTTAACAAAACGACGAATTTATAGGGAAATATGAAGTATATAGGTACAATTAAATCATATAAAAATTCCAGAAAAATGGCTCACAAAGGATTTCGTTAATTTTCGCTTAAGCTAACAATGGTCGACTTTTTCCGGTTGATTTTTGGATTTTTTTCCGTCGAGAGAGCCGCAGATGAGAAGGATATCTGTGATATATATACTACAAATATATATATATATATATATATATATATAGGAAATCGGAACGATGAGACGAGTAGCATGGGTAGGTGCCTACGTGAAAGCGCGGAGGTAGAGTGGTTGGCTGTAAGCGGCTTTGGTTTCCATGGCAGTAAGCCCTCATTACTGTATTACGGGTAGCCCTTAACTACCGTCGGTACGCAACGATTTGCCTCTATAACCTTTATGAGAAAGGTGGATCATTCAAGATCGTTAGTGTATCGCCAAACGTGAATAAACTTTGCTCGTGAAATCATCGTCGTTGTTGATCTCTACACTATCACCACCACTATTACTATCACTTTTCTCGCGAAAATGAACTCTTGATTTGACTCTACGTTATCCTTAATTTTTGTATTAATTTTGTCTTTTTGATTTTATATTTTTTTGTTTGATACAAAATAAATCGAGAACGAATATATATATATATATATGTATAAAAGTGTATTGCAATAAAATATTTTTTTTACACAGCACCGATGAAATATCGTTACGTATTTACTCTTGGAAATATCGTTATACGAATAAAAATGGAATGATTACATCGTAGTCGTGCGAGCGCGATTGTTAAGTAAAACGAGAAATTGTCGACTGGCCGGCCCCGATCGACAGACGGGCTCGTCGTACATAGCGCATAATTTCACTCGCAGCCCTTTTACACCGGAGATTTTGTATGCATTTTTGCGAGGTGCTATTTCTCTCTCTCTCTCTCTCTCTCTCTCTCTCTCTATTTCTCTCTCTTTATCTGTCTTTTTATCCATCTCTTTTCTTTTTCTCTATATCCCCGGCTGTTGTTTTGCACACGCGGGATATGAGAATAGGCTGGTTTTTTTCTTTTTCTCTTTTTTTTTATTTTTTGTTAAGGCAAATATTTGAACCACCCTTGCTCGCGGCTTTTGTGAGACAAATTTAATATCACGAATTTGAACGATAAATGATTATTGCCCAGGAATGACGCCCGCTGAAATATCAAAACCGATTCGGCCTTATCCCTGTGTATGCCGGGGCTCTCTTTTGTACTTCATTTCGCGAGCTGTAAATAATGAGACGGACTTTAATAGCGTTCTATTCGAGTCTCTCTTACAATTTCGTAGTTTTATCAAATTCTCTCACGCGCCGTAGTCAAGAGTGAACGAACGAGCAAAAGAGAGAGAGACAAACAGATAGACAGACAGATAGAGAAATCAGAAAGTACGAATTTCGTTTTATAGACGAACGAAAACACAAACGAACGAAAAAAAGAAAGGGCGAATTGAAAAAGGGAAGAGAAAGAAAGAAAGAAAAAACAAAAAATGCCGTCGAAAAAAAATTGATGAAGTAAAAGTTATGTTTTCGAGCACATATCCCGAAGGGAATGAAGAAGATCGTTGAAAAATGATGATAAAAAATAACAAAAAACAAAAAAAAAGGGCTAAGTTAAGGTTCGAAATCGTCGATGTTTCGTTGCGCGCGTGGGCATAACGAGCATGTACGTCGAGCGAAGCAGGGTGAGAGAAGGTAGGAAGAGGGCTCGTGGATGGAGGAATATTATCATACCAACGCAGGGGCGTATATCACTCGGCCACCCCTTTCGCTATCCCGGACAGGGATTAGCGTCAACCTCCGACTGCTAGGAGTCACGGGCCGTTCGCGTCGAGACGCGCCGTCGGTCTTCTCTTCGTCCTATTTATACAAATGTATGTGTGAGTAAGTGTATTTGGAAGGGTGGTGGTGGTGGTGGATGAGTGCATCAGTATATGTGTGTGTGTATGAGTTTCTCTATCTTTCTCTTCATATGTATATCCATAGTGCCCCTACGTTCGAGCCAACGACGCCCGTAAAAACGACGGACATAAATACCGGAGTTACCTGTGTTTTATGACGGTTCGACCGAGGTACGAGCAGGAAGAGAGCAAAGAAAAAAGAAAAGAGAAAGAGAGATAGAGAGAAAGATAGAAAAAAGCGAGAGAAAACGTGGACTATCGACAGGCAGATCCTGACCGATGTCCTGCTGCAATGGAATCCCTCGCCTCGATTCGTGGAGCTCTGATCCGAACGGCTCGAGTATGGTAGGAGGAACTCGCTTTAGATCATCGCTGCGATTCACTCGGTGGAAACACCCCCTGGACCTATCCCCACTTTTTTCTACCCTTTCTATGATATCGCTAACGTTGTACGTACGTAGAATTCAACGTTTTACCGTTGTCCTCAACGTATATTCGAGTTTTCTTTCTAGACGTTATTGCATTTAAGAAATTAATGTTTTGTTTAGAGCCACGTTATTTTGCATCTATTTGATTCATCTGTATGTTTTTCATGGAGCAAGAAATTGGTAGGTGGGTTAGGAAGAAAGAAAAGATATTGGGTGAGAAATGATAGTTGATAGTACGAGGGAGAAGGTACATTCGTAGACTATGAAAGAAATATACGTTGAAGGATAATCGGGAGTTGTTGAGCGAGAAAAGTTTCTACTTCGTAGGATTGAACGATCGTCGAAGCGTTTCCGTTCAAATGTAAACGCGTCGTACTAAAAGAGATAGAAAGATAAAGAGGAAGGATTGGAGATAGATCGAAAGAGGAGGACAGAGAAAAAAACGCAGGATTAGCTCTGAAAAAAAAAGAAACGGAATCGTCGGTACGTAGAAATGTCGCTCGGAGACCAGAGCGAAAAATAATATTTAATCGGTAGAAAGGCTCGGGCGCAGTCATCCACCATACGAGTCCAGTTCTTTCTTTCGCTTCCACTCTTTACATCTCCTTCTCTCTCTCTCTCTCTCTCTCTCTTCTCTCACTCATTCCCTTTTCTAACCATCTCTCTTTCACCCACGACCCCCTTATGCCGCTCTTGGCAACTGGATTTTTTAATTTTTAATTGGAAAAAACGTCGTCGAGGTGGTCGACGAGATTCACTGACCATGTCGTAGAATACGACTAAACATTATACTGCGTTCTCACGATATTCTGTTTCATCTATATACGATTCTTCGAATCGAAGAGAACGGATTACTTCTTCCTGAAATTTACTCTCTCTTTTTTTATTGTTCTCTTAAATTGACTAAACTTTTCTATTTTAATATCAATTGTTTCTTACTCTTTCAGAAATAGGAATGATAGCCTAACCCAAAGAACATTATGAGTTTATATTTTTAATTATATTTATTTATTCGCGGTTCGAATGAAGTAAATATTAGCAATAAAGATATTACGTATAAGAAAGAGTATAATTGCAATTATGTCTACACTCCATGTGTAGTTGTGTGACCATGTAGTGTTGAGGTAATTCGGTCGAGATCCGATATAGAGTCGTTCGTTCGAATAGCAAACGATCGCAACAGCTGTTTCCCTCGACCGAACACGCTAAGGGAGTATTTTTAAAAGGTCTTGGAGAAACGAATGTCGACCCTTCTCAACTTGGACGGGTCTTTACTACTTATTAAATCATTTTCGCACCGAAATCATTTCTTCCCTTCACCACTAATTTTCTTGATATAATCGAAATTTTCTTTGGCGAATTTTGAAATTCTATCTTTTTTTCTTCTTTTTCTTCTTTTGTTCTCGATAAATCTTATCAAGGGTTATCGTTCAACAATAAATTTTTCTCTTTCTTTTCATATTCTCCTTCTTGTTGTTCTTCTTCTTCTTCTTTTAAAACTGCTATTCACGTCAATCGATCTACCAAGAACAGGCCTGACCCATCCCGATTCGGCTAGTCAAAACGTCAGAATCTTAAAAGACGACAAACACTCGGAAATAACGATCCGAGGTAGTAGGTACTACCCCTTTTGCGCTTGGCTCGCCAGCAAACAGGGGAGTTTTTAACGCTGCATGATCCCAGAGTAAACTTAGGGCGAACGCGAATGTTACAACTGGTGTGCTAATTCTTGTCGGCTTTTTCGAATAAACGTTGTATGTAGGACTATCGTCAAGAGTCAGAAATAAAATGGAAAGAAAGAGAGAAGAAGAAGAAGAAAAAAAAGATCAAGCGTAGTTTTCAAACAAACCATTTTATGAAAAAAAAGAAAAAAAAATCAAATCAAAAACGCGACACGCCAATGAAGCTTTTAAACATTTTCAGAGAAAATCTCATTGTTTCTGGGTTACGCGAGGAATAAATTACAATTTCGCTAGGCGTACACGTAGTTGGAGGGCAATAGACCTCAAGAGGGAGGATCGTTCTTCCAGCGAGTTACACATAATGCCTCATAAACACCCTCAAAATGCCTGGCATCACCCTCGATTCGTGTTGTCGGCGCCCTCGCGGACTTGACACCATACGGCTTGGCAATAAACTTTCCTCTCGTTGCTTTGCCTTCCGTTCAAATGTCGCTTCTCTTTCATTTGTAAATCATTTTATTTTTATCTTCTTTTTTTTTATATATATTTGTTTATTATTATTATTATTATTATTATTATTATTATTATTTTCTTTCATTCTTTCCTTTTGGTAATACATTGAACTGACTTACAATTTAAACAAAGTTGAACTTTATTGAATCCACAATTGGACACGTTACTTTCTTGTATTTTTCCCCTCAATTTATTTTCTTTTTGGCAAGTTCATACTCCATCTCGTTGGAAGTCAAAGACCACTCGAATATTTTGCTTGGCGACGGCGGTAAGCCGGTTAAATGTCGTGGTTCACCGTAAAAACCGACTCGTTTACCGAGCTCTGGTCTCGACACCATAAAATAAAACTACCCCCGGAAGTGTGCATATACGCGTACGCTCGAGCTTGGCAACTCCATTATAAGCTGTACTACTTGACTCAGTAACGGCAGGAAAACCTGCCGGGCTTCCTGTTTCATTGCTCTAACCCATACACCAATGTTAGTGTGAGCGAGTACTTTGTTTGCTTCTGTGAAAACAAACCTTTTCTCTCTCTTTCTCTCTCTCTCTCTTTTATCCCTCGTAAACTTTTTTCTCTTTGGTCGTTCATAGAAACTTAAAGCATCGTATGTGTAACAAATGCGTATATTTATTATACACATGCATGCGTTACAACGTAGATTCGACATCATTCAAATTTTTGTGGAAAATATCACACATGACGATCAGTGACATTTCTGAGGATAACGTTTAACGCTCGACAACATTAACATATCCAGAACGATTTGAGGGAGAATGGTCGGTTGGAGGTCGACGCAGTGGCGCCACTCGTTCACCCCTTACTTCCGGCACATTTGTGTTTTGTTTCCAACGAGCGAATTGCATAGCTCTTCTTCCGTCCATTTTTCCCGCCCGTCATCGGACGTGTTTTTCGGGATGGTAGTCGGAGGGAAACGATAAAAAATATCCTATCGAGTATCGAGAATCTTTCGCAGACGGGGAAAAAAGATAAAACGACGGTACGAGTCGAATCGTGATGTCTTCAAAAATTGACGAAATTGTTAGGTAAGATCTAGTCATCTTCGTGGCTAGTAGAATGAAACTTGAATAATGAATGAATGTGGAAAACGAGAAACCAAAAGATTGCTCCTCGTTCTTATGACTTTTTATGTTTCATCGGTGATGAGATGAAGTCTTGGAAATCCTGTGGGAAAAACTCGTATTTTCTTTCTGTTTACCACCTAACGATAATTACTTTCGACACGATCTTTCATTCTATCCATTTCTTACTTTATTTATTTATTTATTTCATTCCAGGAAAGAGCTTTACCCTGACCATTATGCTGCAAACAACGCCACCTCAGATAGCCACCTTATCGAAAGCAATCAAGGTCACCGTGGATGGTCCCAGAGAGCCAAGGTCCAAGACAAGTAAGTCGCACGACTTTACCTACCGTAGGCAATCATCGTTTCCTGTAAACAAATTCAAACAGAGTTTTTAATTTCTTTAAGTACAAACAAGAGGTATAATACCTTTTGAAAGATAAAAAGCGAACGACGAGGGTAGGTTGTACTAACGTTATTCGTCTCACGTTTCAGGGCATCAAGCTTTTCATCCGTTTCACTTCGGACCTCGACCATTCCCATTCGGACACCCGCAGGATCCGTTGGGATTCAAACTGTCCGGTAAGTGGGTGTTCTCTAATCAAACATACTTCGTCTCTTTCTTCGAATTTTCAATGTGAATCGTACCTGTTCTCGGTCTCTATCACCTACTCGACCATCCAGAACTCTTCCTCGTTGATAGATAACTGAGTTTGCACCCTCTCGCGATCCGAACGAAGGCAAGATCCTTGCTTTCATCCTTCTACGACATCAGACTCACTCGTCCCACTGTACACCTCCCTCACCCTCATCTGTCTTCCTACTTGCCCGACTTCGTGGCTAGGAAGGGTGTCAAAATTGAGCGTCGGCAGGCGTAGACTCAAAATTGAGTTTTGCCACCGGGTGCCTAAGTGGAGAAGACTCTGATTAAGCTCCCGACGCTGCGAACTCTACTGCTTTTGCTGTTGCTGCTGCTGCTGCTGCTTCTGCCTTTTCCTTTTCTTCGATATAAACTCTTGAGATCGCGTTTACCTATAGAATTTCTTCTCTCCTAAAACTATTTTCATTTTATTACTTTTATTATATTTTTCTTTTCTTTTCTCCTCTTTCCTTTTTTTCTCTTATTCATTTATTTATTTGTACTATCTATCTAATACACGACAATTATTTCGACTCGACCGTGTGTCACATCGGGTACATCATAGTCCATTACCAATTTTCGATCCCAGAAAATCCTTAATTTTCCATTAAGCGCATCGCGAACCCGTTAGAAATCAGATCGCATTCCCTTCCCACGAAGCTCTCTTGTGATTAACTATACGATATCGCAAATGCGCAATGTTTTTTGAACTGCAGCTGCTTCGACAGGGCAAGCTCGAAAGCTCGAATTCCATTGAAACTCGTTCGGAGCTCGAAATTTTGATGGGACTAGCCTCGAGCACCGAGGGTCGGGTACTGATACTGGTGCACCGACAGTGTATTGTTTCGGCATGATAAGCGGCTTAACGGAGCTTCGCTCCCTTTTGCCCTCGAGGGTAGTGCGGCGGGGGAGGTTAGCCCGTCCTGCCGTCGATTTCTCGCCAACCATTCCGCTACCTCTTCCCCGACCCCGGCCAATCGCCCCTTCTCTCTCTTTCTCTCTCTCTCTCTCTCTCTCTCTTTGTCTGTCTCTTTCTCTCTTTATCAACATATATAACCGTTCTACTCAATCAAGAACCGAGCACTGCCGCACCCGATTTCTCTAAAACTTCAATTTACCCTCGGACCGTTTTATTGTAATTTTAACCAATAAGAAAAGGTCACGTTCGTCAGATTTTTCTTTCTACTTTTAAGATTTATTAGTTATTAAACTATACGTAGTACACAAGTAATTATGTATCGATCAAGTATGCGAAGATTAACGCGAATTTAACTAAGTCGATTGAAGGAAAGCTTTGATCTAAACTAATTATGATGTTTCTCGAGGAAAATAGGGGTTAAAAAAGTTTGTCAATCGGTTGGATTAACTGGGTCAATATTACTGCATTTGAGGTAGGTGATGGAAATGGGCAGGGAAATAAAGGGAATATCGATCGGTTTATTTCGAGTAGTGCCCGCCAGATTTTTCAACCCTTTCGTTCGAAGTTCGTCCGTACGCTGATAGATCGCGCCTCCGTCCAGTCTGACGGCCGGTCATCGTGGTAACTTCAAAGTACGGAAGTCAAGGGTATATCGCTGGCTGGATAAGAACGTATTTCAAGGGCTGGTTTATTAGATATCAGAGGTTCCAGAAGAGAGGTAGAGGGTAAATAAGAGGACGATCGACGCGTGTTGAAAGGAACAGTGAGAGAGTAAGAGAGAGAAAGTGAAGAGAAGCTAGCCATATCGGGGTTGTTAAGGTGCCCATTGAGGTGTAACTAGGGGGATGTTATTAAATTTCGTTCGGCCTACCCCGACAGAAGGGGCGAATTTTACGCGTTTCCCTAAGCTGTCGAGAGAGTCTTTCAAGTCCGGCAAACCAAGTACCTTTGCAAGAGTTTCTTTCCTTCCTTATTTTAATTTGACCTTATTGTGTCGGATGAATATAAAAAAAATTCGATCAATCAAAGCTTCGTTGTTGTTATTTTGTATTTTTTCTTCCTTTTTTTTTATTTTATACGATCAAAAACTTCGAGAACTCGTGTATTCAATAAAAAGAGATAGAAAATAATGAATGCGTTTAGACGACAGGTAAGACGTAAAAAATCTTTAACTGAGATTGTCCAAGAAGAAAAACATCCCGATCACGTGCTTCCTTTCCCCGAGAGGCCGTGCCATCGTCTTTGTCAGTCTTCCTAAGGGGATGAAAAATCGCGAGAGTCGGGATTCGAGTTAACAAGAGAGAAGCTAACAGTGGCCCCAACCCACCCACTTTCTACCCTCCCGTGTCAATTAACCGCCTATGCTTGAGGGGGCGGAGAAAGAGCACGGGAAAAATCGCGACCCCTGTTTCAATAAGGTGGCCTTTACCTCATTTGGGGGAGATTGTTAGGAGCGCTAAGTTAAAAACTGTCGCTTCGTTCTTGGATCGCTTTGCAGTAAATTCGTGGCCTCTTTTAAAGAAAATAATTTTCTCTTTCTCTCTCTTTCTCTCTCTTTCTTTCTCTATTTAGCGTTTTTATTTCCTTCTCCTTTTTCATCATCATCATCATCTTCTTCTTTTATTTCTTTTTCTTCTACGTAGATTAAAATTGTTTTTTAATATATTCTCTTAAAGTGGATTTCTCTTTTGACAAAAAAAAAAAAAAAATAAAATAAAATATAAAGGAAGGAAAAAATGATCGAGAAAAGATATGAAGAATTGCGTCTTTCGAAATCTTTCCTTCGAAATAAATATTTTTCGTCGATTTTAATAGTCGATTAAAAAAAAAAAAGAAAAAAGAGGAAGATAAAATACTGTCGAGCACGCATTACATAATACTTTTCCCGGGAACACGAATGAAAAGCCATCGAATCTTGATTCATGGTAAAGGTTCTCTTAAAGAGCCCTTTTCAGAGAAAGCTGAGCAACCCTTCAGGAGATGCGCCAGTGAGTCCTTAAAGGGAACCTTTTTAAGGGTTGTTCCTGTCCACTCCTGTGTCGAATCACAGCGGATCCTTTAAATTCGCGTCACATTTCACCCCCAGGAGTCTTCGGAAGGCGTCCCTCGACTAGGTATCCCGTCTTTTAATCAGGTCCGGTGACCGGCTCCTTTCTCTGCGAGCGACGGTAACTAATGACACTCCTCTGCTATTCAGTCCCCAACCTCCCGTTGTCGTCTTCTCAGTTACCGTAGATATCGAAACCATCAACCTAAGACGCCGGAATATTCCGTTCTATGAAATGAAAGAGAAATGAAAATTATCATCTCTTGTGTTTATATCCAAACATTTAAGTATAAAAAATAATTGTCGTGTTGTTTGATTGCTATCATTTTTGTTTTTTTTGTTCATAATATTTTTTTTGAAAAGATACTTCTATCGAAAGAAATAAATGCAGTCGAGAGTCGATCGGAGGATGCATTTTGTTTCCTTTGTCATTAAAAGGAAGAGGAACTCGTGAAAAGAGAAGAAAGAAAGAGAAAGAAAGAGGAAGAAAGAGAGAGAGAGTGAGACAGCAATTTTCTCGTCCTTTCTGAAAATATCTGTTGGTAGAGCTCAGATCGGTGCCAGAGACCTTTCTAGGGTGGCATTTTAGGGGTTGCTGCGACGCGATAATGAGAACGGGCGTAAAGGGTGGGTGTGCAAAGACATCTAACCAACGGTAGCGAGAGAAGAGAACGGGAGAGTAAGAGTAAGAGTAAGAGAGAGAGAGAGAGAAAGAGATAGAGAGAACTCTAGAGATGGTGAAAGGAAGGGGTGGTAAGAGAAAGCGAGCTTCACAAGGGTTAACGCCTTAGAAGTAAGAAGGGCGTTTTAACGCCTGTTTTGCATAGATTTGAATAGATAAGGAGGACAGGAAAATACGCGAATTAATTTATTATGTATCTACTGTGCGAGGCTCTAACGGCTTAACGATAGAACCAGAACGACCGGCTTTACTCTCTTTACTTTGGTATCCTTTCACGTTCGAAGGACCAAAAGATTTAACACCTTTTAAAGTAATTTCTAAATGGAAAAGTAAATAAGTGACGATAAAAGAAAAACTAAAAAAAAACAAAAAAAAACTCGAAAATGTTGATATTAACCGTGATAAATATATCTTTCGTTGTTGGTTAAGCCAAGGGTCTATTTTATTGTAATATCAAGTGGTGAACACCGAAAATGGATTGAATGATATCGATTTCCAAAGTGCAAATTAATGACACATAATGAACTGCCGGAAAGCCCGCGAACGATTACACGTGACGTAACATTACCGCATCCCAAAGTGGCGCGACCAGTACCGAACACATTTTGAACACGCTACTCGATAATACGTCATCCCTTAAAGCGCGGCTTCCCCATCGGTAGGCGCGCGCTTTGCAAAGGCAACTAACTCTATAGCCGTAACGTTTAAGCTTAACATTTCTCACCCCTTAAAGGGTAGCGGCTCCTTGAACCCTTTCAAAACCCTTTCTCTCCCTCCACACCTTTCTTACCCTCGCACACTCCGAAAGCCTCATAGGGCCCTCCCCTCATTAGTCTTCATTTGTTTTCGGAATTATCGCCCGCCGCCACTACTACCACCGCCATACCTCTATTCCAACACACGAGTTACGCCGAAAAGGGTGCCAACCATTTTCAGGGGTTTATTAAATTGAAAATATGTTACAATCGCCTTGGGACTCCTTGTTCTTTGAACTCCATCAATTTCAAAGTTGTCTACTTTTTTTTTGGATAAACTCTAATTTAGATTATAGTTTTCCTTTTACTTCTTATACAAAAGTTTTTCATTGATTTTAAATGCAACTTATTAATTTATATATACATATATTTTATGATGGAATAATCATGATGTAAAAAGTAGTATTTTATCGACATTTTTTCATATGTAGAAAAGTTTGATTATTCAAAGCGAGGAATGGAAAGTAAGCATCCAAAGTAGAATCAAAGTCGTCCAACGTGGCACACGGTGCCGGCGGAGCTCTCTTATCGTTTTCTTAATCCTCTCATAAAGTAGCGGGACTACAAGCTCCTCTCTCAAGCTCTTCTCGCAAGCTCCGTCGACTCAGTGTTGTACGCGCACGACGCACCACGGCAGTGTGGTAGAACGCGAGATAGTGGTGTCCTCTCTGGCAAGCTCGGCTTAAAGAGAGCTTAAAAATCACCCCTTCGACCCCTACCGAGCTTTTTCTATCCCCACCCGTGGTAGGTTGAAAATCGGTGGGGATGTTGGTTAGACCAATCAAACACATCGCAAGCTCCTTTCGACACGCCCACCTGCCACTCGATGGACAACTCTCCCCACCACGTTCCCATTACCTTCCCCTCCTTTATACCCCTTTTGCGCACTGCTCCCCCGCCAAAGCGCCACGCCGCGTCGTGGCTTCGGAGCTTTCACGGAATTTTTAAACTGCCTGGCACAGATGACGGCATAATCTGCTATTGATCAAGGTCTTTCGAAAAACCGATATCGTGTCGATGACTGGCGAGGCTTACCTCGTCTCTCTTTCCCTCCACCCTTCACCCGTCTCACTTTCTCTCACTCTATCTTTTTTCTTATTTTTTGTTCCTCTTTTCCTTTTCTTGTTTTTTTTCTTCTTTTTCTTCTTCTTCTCTTTCTCTTCATGCTCTACACGGGGATCATTGTAGTTTATTCATAATGTGCTTTCATATCACCTATGCTTTATTTTCTTTACCAAATGTCCTAACGAATATTCCCATTATTAAGGGTTTCCCAACGAGCGTTTCTCCATAGTTCACATCCTGCCAACGAATTAACCATCCGTCCGGCGTCTTTGAAGTATCGCATTCAAACCAAACTTTTGATGTCATGAGTTTTAATTGCATTCATACACACATGGGGCCATCGTTTCGCAATATCGGCCACGATTGAGAAAGAGACGACCGAGCAATCGTTTTTCTACTCACCGCCGGAAAAATTTACCTGTCCATCCATGTCAAGCGAATGCTATTACGTCAAAGGGAAGCATTCTTCTATCTCTACCTGCCACTCGATCATAGTCTGTCCATTAAAGTAGATAGCTGAGTCGTTTTCTCTGAACAAAAATCAAAATAAAAGAAAGAAAAACAAAAATATATCAAACAGGAAATAGAAATAAATGTACATACGCGTATAAAGGAAAACCGCACGAGATTCTTTTCATCCCAACTTGGAACAAAATATTAATTTTTTGTATGTATTGTTTTTAATATAAATCTAAAGATAAATCTTGAACGAATATTAGTTGACAGGAACACTTACGTTTTTAGGTTTGCAACATTTAAATTTGGAACAAGGAACTAATCAAGGATGGGGTGGATTATCCCGAGGATCTTTACCACCGCATTGTCTTCCGCCACCACCCGGTCATCACGCGCACGCACATCCACCGCCGGCCGGTGGCTCGGCCTTTAATCCCTTTCATCATGCTATCGAGCAGAGGTCTCCTAGACTGCCTAGTTCCAACACCGGTAAGAATCTGTAAACAAAATTATATAAAATAAGATTACATGATGAATCGTTCATTATAATTACCTTTCTATATTTTCTTCTTTTTCTTTTTTATTTGATCATAAAGATTCGACGAGAAACGATTTGGGTCCTATCAGTGTTTCGGTGAGAGAAGTACCACCGACAACTTCGCCAGGAAATCCCGGACCAGGATTATTAACGACAGCTACCGTAGCTGCACCGACACCACCAGCCGAATCGGCGACCACTACGACCCCAAGTCCCTCGGGACATCACCCGCATTTCCAAGGTATATTTCAAATTAATATTTAACCTGTGTTGAATAACATAAAAACCAAGAAGGTGCTAATTCTCTTACTTTTTCTATCTATTTCTCTTTTTGTCTCTCTAACACTTCTATTTTTCTATCTCTTTCTGTCTCTCTATTTGCCTTTCTCTTTCGACTCATGCAGGTCTTCATCTATTAGGAGCAACAGGATCGATCTTTGGCTCGATATTCGCTCCACTGTTACCTCAATCCTCATGGCTTTACAACCCGCTTTATCACACACAACAGTACATCCTGGAACCTGAATGGCACGCTCTAGCTCTCAGAATGGCCCAACAGCGATTACAGAGACCAGATCAGGCCAGGCTCGAGGAACTTCGAAAATTACGAGGTACCAGCGATAGTCCCGAAGGTAGTTCGAAAGAAGACAGGAAAACAGATCAAGAGGATCCAGATCCTTTGAACAGATCAGGCATGGATAGTCCAGATGGAAGTATAGAGGTTGACGATAGAAACGATCAAGATCGTAAAAGGGATCGCGTTAGCGAGGAATCATTTCTGGAACAGGACTCGCCTAGAGTTTCTCCAAGCAGAAGCGATCTCGATGATACGACATCGAGAGATGCAACTTCTCGGGACGTGCCGATACTACTTCGACCAAGTATAGAAAATTTCAACGATACGGAAAGTCAAAACGATCATGAGTTATCTCTCAGCAACGATTACACAGTGAAAATTCGTTTGGAAGGTACCGTTGATCTTAGCACAAAAAAGGGACAGGATAAAGAGAACGTAGGTCAGGATTTGACCATTAGGAAGAAGGATGATAATATCGAACCTATCAGACCGCGCAGGGAACGAAGTCCCAAACCTAGACACGTCTGGAGACCTTATTAAATGGGTTCCAATCTAAGATCGATACGTTTAAGAAGACGACGATTGATATGATTGGAATCGAGGAAGGAAGAGATTTCAATCGTTAAGGATTAAAGGAACGATCTTGTTACGATATTAACGAGATCGATGATTTCTCAAATGAATAGGAAAATGTAGGCATTGTCGATTACCCGTAGATCGAGAAATAGATCGATTACGACGATCGCTGTTTTTAAATGTAACATTTAAATGCGCTCGAATTCGACGCACTTTCAAATATTTTAAATATTAATTATAAGTTAATGTAAATAATCAAACTCTTACCTGCGATCGAGAATCAACAATCAAAAAAGGTAAAAATTTAGGAAACACATTAAGACTTTATCGTGGAGATCACTTTGATGACTCGAGGACTAACCAGGGTTTTATGTTCGTAATACCATGTAAATACTATATGTAACGTCCAATCATCATTACCCATTTAGATTAGATTTTCGAGTCAAACTCATTAAGCCTCATCCTATCTCTCGTTGTTCTAATTACGATCAATCGTTCTTGCTGGACAATTTCAAGTCAGACTAATTTTATTCAATAATCGACAAAAACGAGAAAATGACTTTTCAACGATATTTGTCCAGTTAGATATGACTATTATTATTATTATTATTATTATTATTATTATTATTATTATTATTATTATTATTATTATTATTATTATTATTATTATTCTATTATCATTATTATTATTATTATTATTATTATTATTATTATTATTATTTTGTTATTGTTATTATTATTATTTTACAATAAATCGCTCACCCATCATCATTGTCATTAGGCTAGAAAAAGACTTTAAATTCATTTGAAAGAAATAAGACGACGAATTTGATTTAATTCGATATGGGCGATACTATCGCGAATGTTCGTGTCGTTGTAAATATTAAATAATCCTTTGAAAACAAAACAAAAAATAAAAAATGAATAATAATAATAACAAAAAAAAAAAGAAAAAACAATTTCAACGATAAATAAAATAAAATCGAATCACCGTGTCTCACAAAGTTAAAGTTCCCCTTATTTTTACGGGAAAATCTCTATCGATGTGTTAAAATGATTAAACGAAGTGAAAAAAAGAAACAAAAACGATAGACCGATTAATTCTAGTCTCTTAAAAACACTTGCGTCGGTCACGGAATATGTCATTAAATCGACATCGTACGATCACGAAAAACCAAGAGAACATTCACTGTTTACCTACGTCATCAAATAAAGTAATATCATCCGTTCCACGTCTGGTACCTTATTTGTATTTATTCATCAATCACGTATTCTGAATTCAGAAAGATCGAAGAAAAATACTATTGGATATTTTTAACAGGTAAGTTTAACATAATTTATACAGATAAATCGATATATCCTGAGAAAAAGAAAAAGATAGATAGATACGAAGTAAAATCGACGTATTTCTTTCAAAAATTACGAATTACATTACGGAAATCTGTTCGACAAGCCGTGCGAAGTAACCGAAGCTAATCTAAAAGTGGGATGAGGTAGAAGGGTTGAGGGCAGCGAGAGGGTGAATGGGCAAGGGAGGTGGTGAGGGAGTTGAAGCAGATGCAGCGGATTCAATAATTCGCCGCGATTGCAATCGAGCGGGATGCACCGCACGCAAAAACGGGCAGGCCCGATATCCGCTTGGTGAAAAGGTCCGCGTGATTGATGGGATACAATGGTTCAACTCTCTTTCTATTTTTCTCTCTTTCTCTATCGGCTACGCTCTTTTCGTAGATATTTTCATCTCTTTTCATCTTTCTCTCTTTTTCTCTTTCCCTCTCTCTCCCTCTCTGCCGCACTCTCTGTTTCGTGCGATTCACTGAAATCGAGATAAAAAGACCGCAAAACAATTTTCTACATTATTTTCCGATGCACGCCGGATCAAATGAGCAATAATACTGACACGTTGTACATGAATCTTTCTATCTCTTTCTTTCTCTATCTCCTATATTTATCTCTCTCTTTCTCTATGTATGTCTGTATTTCTGGTGCCTAGAACGAGAGACGTATATCCGTCGACACACGCCACTCGTCTGTGTTTTACGTGGGATGTATGACGTACGGCCGACCGCTTTCCGCGATAGATTTGATATCCTTTCGCGCGCTGACCGTTCGATAAAATACATATTCGATCCGTTCCGATGGCGTTCCATCGACTTCCGAGTAGTTTTACAAAATTCGTTATAAATCACTTTTACCTTTTCACGAATAATATTCAAGTGGTCGGTTATTAGACGTTAAACTGGGAGAATATTTGAAGTCAACTTGCAAAACTATATATACAAAGGTTGGTGATACGACAAGTTTCTAATCTAATCAACTTCTATAGGGCTTAGCAAAAATTTATATTGTTTCAATGTTAATCTGACAATTTCTCAATCTTATTCACCTCGTGTAATAAAACTTTATTGGAAAAATATCAAATTATTGTTTAAGATCACGGATAACATTATTCGCAAACTACCATATCCATTATGGAAGACAAGCACGTCCACGTGTTTTCCGGTAGAGGAGTTTACAAAAAGTCACTAGATCCAACCTAAAAATAAAAGAGAGTGAGAAAGAGAGTCCCTATCGTCCTTCCCATTCTATCTCTCTCTCTCTTCTCTTTTTCTTCGTTGTTCTCTCGATTCTCTTTCGTCCCCAACACTTTTTCCAAATCTCTCCACGTTTCCCGACCAGTCGAGTTATCGCAACAAACTACCCCAATGACGATACGATTAAAATTTCACAGGATCACGTGGGTCTAGTCATGTTTTTCTATCTCTTTCCCTCTCATCGAACAAACTGTCTCCGTACGATCCCTTTCTCTCTCTCTCTCTCTCTCTCTCTTTCTCTTTCTCTTTCTCTTTCTCTTTCTCTTTCTCTTTCTCTTTCTCTTTCTCTTTCTATAGCAGCGTCGACTGCTACTCTGTTCTGTTCCTCCTCTTCTTCCTATACCACTTCTACCTCAACCTCTATCCCTGTTGGGTGATTGGTACGCGACCGCAGCCACCCCCGCTTTTTAATACACCCGCACCTGCATACCCTAGACTTGCAACCCGGTAGCTGCCGTTGTCATATATGCCAAAGGGGTGCATCCGACCCTTCTACAACCATCTCTTTCTCTCTCTCTCTCTCTCTCTCTCTTTCCTCTCTTTCTCTCTTTCTCTTTCTCTCTTTCTCTCTCTCTCTCTCTTTCCTCTCTCTCTCTCTCTTTCCTCTCTCTTTCTCTTTCTCTCTCTTTCTCTTTCTCTCTCTTTCTCTTTCTCTCTCTATTTCTCTCTTTTACTCTAGTCCTTTCTCTTTCTCTCTAACGTTTTGTATCCCACTCTCTATAACGTCAACGTCACGCTGTACGAAGTGATTCATCGATCGAACGTATTCATGTTCCTGTGTTCATCTCCCAAAATAGCGAGAAAGACTGTGTTTCTCTTCTTCCATCTGTTTTACAATCAAGCGTATACACATGTAGACAAATTTTATACGCGTGTCTTTTACGCGTCTATTTCGGTAAGAGAGTATTTTTTTTTTTTATTTATACATAGAAAAAACATTTTTGATCAACGTTAATGTTTATCTCGAAACATTACTCTAATATTTTTTGTCATCTCATTAAACAACACTTTAAATAGATCTCGTCTCAACGTTAAATAGATCGTTAATTAGTTATAAATTTCAAATAACATCGATACTTATCTTGATCCGAAAAGATAAAGGAGACGATTAGGTAGAAATGCATTCTATGATTAGAATGTTTCCTCGTAAAGGATTTGAACGGATTAAAGTATCCTCTCGCAAGCTTTTTCCGAGCTACGATAAAAACAAAACGAAGAAAGATGGAAGAAGAGTTGCAGGAAAAAGTGTATGTATGTGCGGGAGTATATGTATACGATATGTAAGTAAAGGTAAAGATAAGTGTTGAAAATATCTCTGGTGTAAATAAATTATAAAAGCTGAAAAAGTTTTCCTGGCATCTCGACGTCCCGTCGTGTGTCAGGCCAAGTTTCGAATAGTCCGCGAGTCAGAAAAGGAGTGTAGAGTTGGTAGGAAAATAGAAATGGTGGAGAAGAGAGAGACAAAGGGTAAAGAAGAAGAAGAAGTAGGGGAAGGAAGAGGAAAAAATAAAAGGGAAAGAAAAAGAAAAAGAGAAGAAGAAGAAGAAGAAGAAGAACAGAAAGAGGAAGTGAAAAAGGAAGGAGGATATCCTTCGGTACTTTTTGTCTTTTCTCGTTCGCACCAGTGACATCAGCGTGCACTTGCCACTCCTCTTGACCCTCCACCAGTTTTCTCTCTCTTTCTCTTTCTCTCTCTCCTTCCTGTCAGGGATGTTATTTTTATTTTTTGTTACCCTTCGCCAGCCGAGCACTTTAGATAATAAGGCCAGGGCGCTTGGTACGGACGAAAGGGTAAATTGGGTATTCGTCCGAGGAATTATCTCTCTAATTTCTTTAACGTACCAGTCTCTCACCTTCCGCTTCTCTTATGTACGTATAATTTTCATCCTCGCACCCCCTTTTCCTTCCTTCCCTTCGAGTGGATCAGGAAGCTCGAAGCCCATCAGCGGACACCAGGACCAAGAGAGGACCTCTTGATGGTGGATCGAGGATGAAAGGGTTTTACTTCTAAGGCTAAAGGATCGGAAGGTCTTCTTCCTTCGGTCGATGTTTCTTTGAAGTTCAAATCAAACCGAGTCAAAGAAACTACTTTTTTCCTTTCTTTCATGAAAATTTGAATATTCTAATCAACCTTTCTTTTTCTTTTGTTAATTTGTTTCTTGATTTTATTCGATTTGATTTAATTTGATTTATAATCGATTGGAAATATACGTACATATAATCACGCACACACATATAGATATATACATGTATATTTCTCAAATAACCAACGATGTTACATAGCGATATCATTAAAAGCCACGTTCGAACTCATTGTAACAAACGATCACCGATACAAAGGTCGAGGGTCGCACAGTGTAATTCGAACAAATGATAGTTCACGACTATCGGTCGTGCGAGGGTAGCCGCTCGTATATATCGGAATGGCCCTGAAATTAGATCCAACCCCTGCCCGTAGCTCCGTGTTCGACAAATTCGGTTAGTCCGATGAAAAATGGTATACCCTTATTTTCTTACTTTCGACCAATGTCCGTTCACGATTTTCTTGTTTCCCAAAAGTTACACGTTTGTACTACCGATCTTCGAAAAGAAAAACGACCTTTAATCGATATATACCTATATGATATACTTTTGCGAAGTATCGATTTTTTCGATTAAATAAATAAATTAATAAAAAAGAAAAAAGAGATAGAATTTTCTATTACGTATGATATTATGTTTACCTACTATGTGTTTGCTTCGGTTCATATCCGAATGACGAGAAGGGCTATACCGACGACAAAATTGCGGATATGCTATAACTAACCCTCGGAAATATAACAGAAAATATATATGAGATCATTTTTCTCTAAATCAATTCGTACAAAGGGAAAAATCTTTTGAAAAGTAAAAATAAGGCTATAGTAAATGTGTTTTTTGAGTATTTGCAAGGTCGCTGGTAGAATCCAGATGAGTTCAAGGTTTCCATTGGAGTTCGAAACAGAAGAAGAACAAGAGCAAGAAGAATAATATCGAATGATGATTCAAGTGTTATCGCGAAAAAGGGTAAACGACCTTAATTCCATTTAGGTGCGTTTTCGGAGAACGATCAGTTCGGTGTCTGCCGGAAAAGAATGAAATCGAAGAAGAAATGAAAGAAGGAAAGAGAGAGAGAGAGAGAGAGAGAGAGAGAAAATGTTCAAATGAACCAGAGAGAGAAAGAATACGAATAAGAATAAGAAAAAAAAAGTGAGGAAGGAGGTTTGGAATATAGTAAAAGTCGTGGCATTGAACGCCAAAAGCGTAACTCTGCCAAAGACAATATAAAAGTTGGAAGGGTCTCGCGGGATTGGAAGTCGTAAATATCATCTGCTAAATAAAGCTTCATCCTCGAGTACGGGAGGCTTGAGTGGTGGTGAAAACCCCTTTGCACTCCTTAACATTCGAGGGAAGCAGAAGACAAAGACTCCTAACGTCGATTGACATTAACGTATTGAAAGAACGAAATAAAAGAGGGACGAACAACTAAATGTTCTTGCCTTTTTATTTTTATGTTTTCCAATACTTAACGATTAGGATTCGGATGATTCCATTTTTATAAGAGCAAAACCTTTCCGTTAATTAAAACCCGATAATCGATAAATATTTGATACTACGTATTAATGAAGAAAGTAAAAAGAAAAGTAAAAAGAATTTTTTTTCATATTCGAATACGATGAAAAAAAATTTGCCAAGGATTTTGTATTATTTTTGTTTCTGTTTTGTTTTTCTTTTTTATAAAATCCATGCACCTTGAAGATTCTCATTTTTCCGCTTGGTAAAGTGTCTTAGTCGCGGCTCGAGGCGTCCCTTCGAAGACTTACGAACCATTAAACCGAAGCGTTTGGCTAACCGACACAAAAATCCGGCAGTGATATTTTTTTCTTTCCCCATCCTCTACCCCATTCTCTTACTTCTTATTTTTTCTCGCGAGATAGAGAAGACGAGCGAGGGTGGTTGTTGAATTCCACGCGCGCCAACACGGAGAAAAGACAAACGTCGTTGTCGTCTTTCGTTTGTTTCAAGCGCCATTTATTTGCCGGCATGGATACACTTTTTCGTGTATATGGTTCAGCATGATTGCTCGTGGCGCTACTCTTTACGAAAGGGAGGGTGGTATTTGAAAGGGACAGGAGAGATGAGCTTCTTCTAGGGTTAGCGGGTTTTAAAAAAGGCCACATTTGAATGTCATCGGAAACAAAACGAGTTCCTATTTACCTTACATATTTTTGTTTCTATATACATTATCCATTTACAGGACCGCACATCTACTTACAAACGGAAGATTTGACTGATTTAAGCAAAAAATTATGTCGAATCTAACAAAAATTCTCCTTAGTTCTGCGATAATATAAAGGTTTATGGGGAAACGAACTTTGGTAAACAATTTTCCAATTGAAAAATTCTATCCAATCTTCTTGGTGTACCGTTCAATGAAGAATACGCGACAATAACACTAGAAGACGTTGAGGATGAAAGAGAAGAAAAGAGAAGAAGAAGAAAAAAAAGAAAAAAAGAAGAAAAAAAAGGAGCAATTCAGGAGTCGAGGGGATTTCTTTCATCAGAAAATAATTAAGCTTTTCTATGGAGATGATGGATTCGGCGGACTTGCCGTTCGTTCAGTCAACGTCAGAGGTCGACAATGGGTTCAATGGGTGGAGCGTTCCTTTATTTAAAGTAGCTTTGTGTCCTCCATTTCTCGAAGCCTATTCTTCTCCCTCTAAACCCACCGAATCTGGATCTATATCTCGAACTACTACGTCACTTTCTATCTTCCAAAGAAGTTTTCAAAGATATCGATAAAAAGAATGGATGAATGGTAATACCTATAGTCATCGTTAAGATTTTTAAACTTAACAGGTCTTACTATCTAACGCCCGATCATGTTGTCATGTTTTGAAGAATAAAGTATTCATTAAATAACGCGCGTTATAATATATTGTAAGATAAAAAAAAGAAAGTTGAAAAGTTCTTTTTAGTTGGTGAATTTTCTAAAGGATTGGAACGGTTACAGCGGGGGTTCTTTTTTAAAACGTCTCGACCTCGAAAACGCCACGAAGGAAAACAAAGACGAGCATTTAACGATATTGTCGCAGCCACCCCGTCAGAGACGATCCTTCGATATCGTGCCTCGGGGGTGGAAGCCGAAGGGGAAGCTGAGGGGAACCTATGCCGGATGTTGGATGTTGGCTGCCGGGCGTTCGGCTGGGTGGTATTATTCCGAACCATTTGTCACTCGGGCAATCCGACAACCCCTTTCGTTCTTCTCTCTCTCTCTCTCTCTCTCTCTCTCTCTCTCTCTCAATCTCTCTCATACTCTTCTTACTCTCCCATTCACCGTTCTCTCTTTCTTTAACTAAGGCAAACTCAGTCTCGTGCAAGGTTTTTATAGCCGCGAATGGTTGCAATATGCCGACAAGGGGCTTGCTTTGGTACCCTGAGAAACTCCGAGGACAGATTAAGTGGGTGCAAAGGATTTTTTTTTATCTCTCCTTCCTTTTCGTTTTCTTCAAAGACTTAAGTAAGACTAATCCCAAGTCGACGACTACGACGACTTATCGAACTAGCAATTATTTCGTGTCAAAGTCGTATAATTTATTTAACCCTTTGAGTGCGAAGCATGTTTTACATTAGCAATCGCTGAAAATGGAATGATTTTTCTCCTAATTAGAACTATTTTGATATAATAAAAGAAAATAAAAAGAAACGAAAAGAGTCTCAAGCCAAGGAAGTTCGAAAAAAAATAATAATCACATATATGCGTTCTTAGTGTACACGGATTGAATTTCGTTGGACATATATATGCGTTCATAGCACTCAAAGGGTTAAGGGACAATAAAAAATATACCATTTCATTATTCTTTTACGTTCTTAAAAAAGATCTAACGAAAAGGTCACGGATAGTTTCCGACGGTGTTTAAAGTCTTACGTCTTTCTTGTTACTATTTCGACAAAAAAATTGTAAGTAAGAGGTGAATCGTCGTGACAGGGAATGCTCTGAACGTGGCGTGGTTGAAATTGCGGATCTAATCTGCTAAAAGTCTGCTTAATTATGAGCGGTAGTAGAGGCACCAGGGCAACAAGAGATAAAGAGTGAGAGAGAGATAAAGAGAGATGGAGAGAGAAAGATACTGGCGTGGCTGCGCTTCTGTTTTCGGACTTTTCCATTAGCCGGATGAATCGTTAGTCTTTTGTTGACTTTTATTGGGAGCTGCTGCCAGCCGAGTTGGTGTTGGTAAAACGTCCGACGATGCTGCTAGGAACGCGTGTCTTCTGAACGAACACCGTGAACTCTGATTAATAAAGTAAGGTCTTTCTCACTCTTTCTCACTCTTTCTCTTTCTCCCATTCTTTTTTTCATCTCATTCTCTATTTTTTTTCTCTTCATCTGTCTGATATGAAAATGAATTTAAACGCGACAAGGAGAATAAATGAGAACGATGATCATAGGCGTTCAAATCCTTTAATACCGAGTCATAAGTGGGCGCATATAATCGAGTGAGGTAGGGAACAACTCACGATACAACTCGCGATCGAAGTGAGTGTACGTCTAATAGGAGATGGATCCGGGATAGAGATTAATCCGACGAGGATTCATGCGCAGTGGAAAAAGGTCGAGAGAGCAGCTACGGACTTTCTCTATGTCTTTCTCACTCTTTCTCAACGCGAAAGCCAAGGAAGGAAGGAAGGATTCGTCCGGTTCCGCCGCTGGTCCGGTCTATCGGATCGACTGGAGGGTTAATTTTCTGGTCAGTTGGTCGCTTCTGGCTCTCTAGGGTTATAGCGGCGATCTCGAGGCCCGTAACAACCCCTACTTTACCCCCTACATAAATATCCGGAATTAGCCATTTCTCCTGACCTCACTCCCTTTCTCTCTATCTATCTGTCTGTTTATCTCTTTCTGTTTCTCTCATTCTATCTCATTCTATCTCCACTCTCCGCCTTCTCCAACTTCTCCAACCGATTCTCTCCTCTCGCTTTCCGACCAGGACGAGCCTGGACTACGATCACTTGACCGATTAAGGACCGAGCAGAGGGCTTCGATTCGAGTACGACGCTCCGTTACGCGGGGGTCGTGAGTGGATTGATGTAATTGAGGAGAAAACGCGATACAAACGGTCATCGGACTCGAGCATATTCCAAGATTTCCGTTCAAACGATGATTTTCTTTTCTTTCGTTTCTTTTATGATTCTTAATTATTTTATTACAGAAAGTATTTTTTTTTTGTTTTTTTTTTCCTTTTTTTAAACTAAACTTATCTCTCTTACCACGTTGTGACAGATCGGTCTGTTGTTCAGCTAACTTAACAGGTGAGAAGCCTTTCTAGTTTCACGGGTGACCCTTTTTCGTTCGCGTCAGAGCTCCGCAAAAGGGATTTTCCTGCGAATCAGAAACTCAGTGTGAGCTAGTGTGTTAGGATCGCCGTAGGATCGGCTCTCGTCTCATTTTTACTCACACGGGATTAAACAAAAGCCAAAGCTCCTTAAACTGTGGTCACGGCTAAGCTGGATACATGCATGGAGTAGCCGGAGCTCTCGCAGCAGCTTCCACCTCCTTTGTCCTTTTCTTTCTCTCGTGTGATCCTCTTTACTCTTTTCGCAGATCGCGACGTAACAACAGGACGACTGACTCGGTGTCGCTAGAAATGCTAGTCAATTTCGTAGCAGCTAAACTTCCACTTGCTTTTTGGTCAGTTTCCTAAAAGAAAATCAAAACAATTTAAATAAAATGAAGGAAGAGAGATAGAAAGAAGTGACCATTCGATTTGGGGGTAGATGAGAAAAAGGAAAGAGTTTCCTCAACTGAAAATAAATGCATGGAACGCTTTGAAATAGGGCAAGGAAGAACACGACTACGACATTTTTCTCCTAATATGAATTCTGTCGGTTCCGCGATCGTGAATCACTCCAATAGCTGTCTCTTAGCACTGGCTATGAATACAATATCGAATGGCAGTGGCCGAAAAAGGGAGATCCAAACTACGGATAAAGAACGAACGAACCAACCAACCAACCCAACCAACGAACGAACTCTCGGGATCGGACGATAAAAACGTTTCAAGCGTTGTGAACGCTTCGTTCGTTTTCCCCCTCTGACCATTATACTGAGAAACTTTTCGATGTTTCCTTCTGTTACTCGTGCTCTCTTTTATCCTATCGTTCGAAAATTATACCGCTTCTATGCTTTCAATAATTCACCTTCTTTCGAGAACAATAGAAAAAAGAAATTAAAAAAAATAAAAACACGAAGTCGAATTTTTTTTTTTTAAACGTACAGTAAAAGCTTGCACCGTTCTTACCGGAGAAATCGTATGGTCGAGAAACGCATGTGGGAAAATCTAAGTTGAGAAAACGTCGAGTACACGTTGAGATAAAAAGAAAAAAAAGAAACAGAAGAGAGAAAGAGAATTCTGAAAACCCTTGGTAAAGCAAGAGGAAGAAAAGTTCTTCTTCTCCCGAGGCAGGAGGTGGATAGGGTTCGAGATCGAGATCGGGATCAGTTACAGAGAGGCCGAAGAAGGACTGATCCTGTATTTGAATACGGGACTCTCACAGAGGACTACATGCATTTTAACTACCAACCAGATGCCGCGGATCTCACGCTGCCCCGTCGCCGTCCAAGCATTCTCAAGTTTCTCAACTATCGTTACTTCGGCTAAGGGTGAACCGTCCCGAGTCGTAAGGGCACATATGTATCTATTATATAACTTCTATATAAACGTATATGCATGAGATATATTGAATAGATATATCGTCTATCACATCAAGTTGCATTAAAATATCGATATCCAATATATTTCCTAATTTGAATAATTAATGTTTATAAAAATAAAGAAAATGTTCAAACAATATTTAAAATCTTTATTGTATCCGAATAAACTTAGCAAGTTCAGTAAAGTTTTTGTTGCGCTAAGCTTTCTGTAGGAGAAAGAAAGTTATTCGAAAGCATGAACGATCGAACGAACGAACGAAGAAAGGAAGAGGAAGAAAGAAAGAGAGAAGAACACGAACTCGTCGTGGGTTGGATACGAGCCACCGTTAGCAATAGCAGAAGCAGCTTGCAGAGAAAAAGGGATAAGAGGAATCCGACACTGATGAGGAGGATATCAGGAGTTATACTTTTAATAAAGAGATATCCTTGGAAAAAAGGAGGATGAGAAAAAAAAGTAGAAAGAAAGATAGGTAGGTAGAGAGGGAGAGAGGAACGAAGGAAGGAAGGAAGGAAGGAAGAGGTAGATGGTGATAGTCTAGGATCGGGATCGAGTACGATGCAACGTTGCGTTTGAGTTGCGTGGCTGGTGTTACGGGGTCGGAGTTGCAGGGGGTGAAGTAGGGTGGCTGTGTCGGGGGATGCGCGAGCGCCACACGTGTCTTGAGGGTGGTAATTACGCGGCATCTGCAGCCATCCTCCCCGCGCCAGGCCACGTCCACCACCTCCGCCTCGTCCTCCGACTTGCTCCGTAACCTTAGGTGGGTGAGCAAGAGGAGGGAGTTAGGGATGAGGAAAGGGGTGCCGAGGGATGGGTGGCCACAGTATTGATTTTGTCCAAGACAGCCGCCGTCGCTGCCGCCGCCGACGCCGCCGACGCCGCCGACGCCGACGCCGCGGCCAACCAGACCTACCTCTGGTGGTACCCACTCGGCTACAACACACCGAACCCCCACCTCCTCGGCTCGCCTACCTTCCACATTCCACCTTCTCCTCCTCTTCTCTTACTCTCCTCCTTCGTCTCACATCCTCTCAACTCGCGTCTTCGCACTCAGCCGTCTTGGATAAGATGTGCCTTGCACAACTTTCCTTCCTAGCTACCTACCAACCAACCAACCAACAAACCAACCAACGAACCAACCAACCAACCAACCAACACACCAACCAACCAACCTGTCTTCCACCTATCGACTTTTACTAGGATCAACATAATCTTCTTACTGACAGTTACATAACTACCGATCATTATATTTATTATTTTTATTTTGATGTATTCTTGATAATATCTTTTGTTTTCTTCCATCTACATTTAAGAGAATTCGTCCAAGAAGAATCCAAAAATCGTAGTATCTGTACTCCCGATCCCCATCCTCCAAAAAGCCCTAATAAATTAGCATTCTCATTCTAACAAGGTCCAGACTTCATCCCTCCGGGGTCCACACGAACGACTATCTACAATATGCCACCCTTGCCGGACATTGCGAGCATAGCTCTTGCCAGAGCCCTTCCCCGAATCCGCGGCACGCCAGCCCGGAAACTACCCTTATTAATATTATAAGACAAACCATAAGAGAGAAAGAGAGAGACCACTGCTTGCACCCGCTCGTATGTAAATAATCCGAATGTTTGCACTTGCGAACCGGTTTCCCTCGACTTGTACACATGCTTTAATTACGTTCACTGTCGTCCTAGAAACTCTCCGACTTTCTAACTCTAACTTTCTCTTTGGTTTAGAAGATTCTCGACTGTTGGTAATTCATCGAAAAATAACGATTCCTTTTCTATCAAGAATTTTAAAACTTTTTGTCGAAAAACAAATGAATTTGCTCTGTGTAACATGTAACACGTGGAAGAAAGGATTATTTACTACATAGACTTCGTGCCCCTAAATCAAGCAAACAGCCTCCGAAAACACGAGGATCTAGGCAGTTCAACAGCCGCCTCTTGGTCATTTGTGGTCACCAGAATGCACGGGATTACAATGTCGACGATTTTTCGACCATTTCACTTTTCTACTTCCCTTGTTTAACAATGCTTTATAGTTCCCATAATTGTGACATGTAATATGAACATTTTGATGTCAAAGATGACATTGATCGAACATTTATCCCTGGAAAAGTCAATAAAAGTATGGAAAGAATTTGCTCAATAATAACGAAAACAATTATCGAACAAAATAGCACATATTGGAGTTTAATAAATTGCATTTAAAATATCAAAAAACTTTATTTCATTTTTTCCTTAAAATACGCACAAATTTTGTCTTTGATTCGATGCAACATTTAAACACGCGTTACGTCAAACGGAAAAGTGGATAGAATATGTCGACGAAAGTTTAGGCCAGAAATTCAGTCGCTTAAAACGAAACCAGCGCACGTATTCGACTAATCATACCGCCATTTCCTTTAATATCCGTAGGCGGCGACCCTAGGTACCTGTCGATCCAGACTTGTATTCTTGTGAATCTTAGAGACTTCCGGACGAGATTATATTGCCGGAGGATACTTTGTATCCGATGTGTTTAAATGTTTTCACATTTTTATTATTTAAAAAGATTCTTACAAAATTATCTCTCAAAAATAAATTGACGAACGATAGCACGATTTATCCAAAATTTAACAAAATTGTGATTTCTCAACAGACAAATTTATTGATCAATATGTAATATCTTTTCAAGGAAAGATCATTAAAATCTTTCCTGGATAAATTGTAGTTAAAAGAGAAGGAAAAAGTGAAAAAGATAGAAAACGAGCCAAAAAAATTACTCACAAAATAGGATTTTTATTCGGTGAACACGAGACAGTGTCAAGCCAACGAATATAGCTTTCGATAGTACAAACTATTCTGATGACGTGTGCGTGTATTGTGAGAAATTATCTAAAAAATAAATTGAGCGATTGCTCGATATATTAATAAAAAATTTATCAAAATTGCGATTCTTTAATAGATGAGTTCATTGTCCAATATGTAATATCTTTTCAAGGAAAGATCATTAAAATCTTTCTTGGATAAATTGTAGTTAAAAAAAAAGGAAAAAGTGGTAAAAAAGAGAGAGATAGAGAGAGAAAGAGAGAGAGAGAGAGAGAATAAGGGAGAAAACGAGAAAAAAAAATTACTCACAAAATAGGATTTTTATTCGGTGAACACGAGATAGCGTCCAGCGAACGGATATAGCTATCAATAGTCCGAACTCGTTCTAATGACGTGCGTGTATTGTGAGAAATTTGGCCAATGAAGAGAAAGAGAGAGAGAAATCAAAAGGGTACATAGCAGAGTACGGATTAAAATGAAAACATCTACCCACTGAGAGAAGATTTCTTTGCTTACTACTGCGAGATAGATAGATAGATAGATAGATAGATAGATAGATAGATAGATAGATAGATAGATAGATAGATAGAGAGAGAGAGAGAGAGAGAGAGAGAGAGAGAAAGAGCGAGAGAGAGAGAGATAGAGAGAGTTTACTTTAAATTTATTTGATAAACTTAAACTTTATTTTCTCTCTTTGATATTTATTTTTAAAAAAGTAATTTAAAATATAATATTAATTCAACGAACAACATCCATCTATCGTACAACGATCAACATTATTTCGAACAAAAATTCTAGTTTAAACTAATCCTTCAAAATTGACAAAAAAAAAAAATTTCTTAGTTTGAAATCTTTCAAATAAAACACATTGTTTAGTGTTTTTTTATTTTCCAAGCATATACCTTATCTGTCTCTTTATTTCTTCCTTTCAGAAAAACAGTAAAGCTTTGAACATCAAGCTCGGGTCACGCATTTCCAATCTAACGAGCGTATCAACACCTTTAAACGACACTATCAAATCGAAACAAATCTTCTTTGGAATCCTAAAACCGTGATCGTCCTCACACGGATATGTAGCAAAGCCATCGCTTCGGATGTCCTGAGACTAGAAAGCTCTCGGTGAATAGACGGACTCTGTGTTAGGGGAAAGTAGGAGGAGAATCCGGCGGGAGGGGGTTAGAGAAAAGGTCCTGGTGGTAGCAACGTCGTACGTATAGTTTCTCTCGGGGGTTGAAAATGTGACGGCGTCCCGGCCGCTCGAGATATTAAACTATAAATCCTTATCCCGCTACGCGGACCACTAGGACCCAGAGAAGCTGTTGGTACTGCATATACATATACATATACATATACGTATACATATATATATAAATGCAGAATTCTATACTCCATCCCAAGAATATGTAATGTTGAATTCGCGAGCCCTTTGTCTCCGTATCGCGAGTTATACACACACACATATAAGCGTGTTAGAAAGTATGACGTATATGTCATACCGTTCGTTGGGAGACTAACTTTATTGTCCGTTAAACTGCACCAACGATTTCATTTTCACGATAGTTAGATATTCAAAAAAGATAGTTATCGTTCTTATTAAAAGAAAGTAAAGATCGGTAGGTCGAAATTTCTCTCTCCCTCTCTCTTTCGCTCTATCTTCCTATTTTCATCTTACTCGCACTTTCACACGACTCGGTACTCTAGAAGCAAGGTGTATCGTTACTTCGAGCTGCTTTGAGCCAGTGGCAAGGGGTTTGAGGAAACCGTGAGGGTGGTAGAGACGCGAAGGGTACTGCTCTTAGCCGCGTTAATGCCTTGAGAGGGGAGCGTTAATTAATAATTGCAGGAGGGTGCTGCTGGTGGTCCCTCGAGTGAGGCAGAAGAGTGAACCGAGAAGAGAGCATCATACGTGCTCGCAACCTTGGTTAGAGATCATCGATCGTCGATGAAATATTCTCCTTTACTTTTCTTCCGGATAAAATTACGGTCCCTAATAACTTTTTTCCTTTTTTTTCTGGAGAAAGAAAAAAATACAAAGAAAAAGAGAAAAAGAATGGGAAAAATAAAAAGAACAAAAGTCCTGTCGAGATCCTAAGTGTTCATGAAACAAACGTAGGTATTTATCGCACGCTTTAATTTGATTCCGTAGAACTGGTTTGAAGGTATCGATAAAAGGGAATGCGGGTAGCGGAAACACCTACGACGGAGTCGCTTCCTCTCCGTCGAAAGGGTTTCGCCCTTCGGCAAGTCCAGACGCCTAGAAACGTGTCGTAGGGTTTGAGGGGACGAGGATTCGAAAGAGGAGGAAGAGATGGGTAGAAAGGACGGAGTTAGCTGTCAGGGAGATAAATCGGTCCCGGCTTAATTAAATCTTCTTCCGTGCTATACCCATGCCGAGGCAAGCGCCTGTGTAGCCGGACACCATCCTCCGAGGGTCGAATTGTTTCGAGCATATCAACCCTGATTTAGGACCACGCGTATTCCCCAAGTACACCGCGAGTACTACCTGACCGGTCCTCTTGATCTTCACACTTTTCCAATGTATATGCATAGATATAATACATGTACATATAATATATAGTGTAACATATATATATGCATATACATACATTTTATGCACAGACGTGTCCAGAGTCTAACTAAAAACAAGAATCGATTTTTATCCTTATTAATAATACACAAAGTTTCTCGTAATAAATAAATCTCATTGATCTACGTTAAGGTAAGAATCTATAGAAACTGTTGATACGCGTAGTAGATTTGACTGAAGTTTCCGAGATATCTCAATAACGTTGCGTTCTTATCCGTTGTCTCTGTCTCTTCTAGTAGAAGTACCAGGAGAAGATATAGAGGGAGTGAGAGAGAGAGAGAGAGAAAGAGAGAGAGAGAGAGAGAGAGAGAGAGAGAGTGAGATCCTTCGAATTATATCCTCGCTATCTCGGCAATCGCGAGTTACGGAGAAATACTGTGGGATGTTGAGGAGAGGGAAGAGTCGAGAGAAGGAAAGCAGGCAGGAAGGAAGGAAGGAAAGAAGGAGAGAAAGACGTGTATATACTCATATATATATATATATATAAATCGGAGAAGGAAGAGAGAGAGGAAAGGAGAGGAAAGGAGAGACGACGAAACGGGAGAAGGTGAGGAAGAGGCCGCGGCTGTACGTCGATAGAGCGGCGCGCCACGGAGGCCAAGATACGACACCGCCGCCACCACCGGCAGACCCGTAAAGGGGTGGGGGTTTCTCTCTCGCACTCGGTTCTCTGCTGACAGGAAGGGGTGGGTGGGAGTCTCTCTCTCTTCTTGAAGGGAGGTCGGACTTTACAGAGAATACTACTACTATCTCTCTTACTCTTTCTTTCCCTCTTTCTTCCATGTTTCTAACAACCGAGAAAGATACCGGTAGTTCTTTCTTCTCTTTTCCGCTTTCTCCTCCTCCTTATCCTCATCCTACTTATTTCTTTGCCTCTTTTTGCAGAATAGCAGATGTTACACGGAGGGACATACATAACGGTTCTCTCCTCTCTTGTTTCTTCTTTTTTTTTCTTTTTCTTTCCCTTTTATTTCTTCTTCTTGTTCTTTTTTTATTTCTCGACGTTACCTACACTGTGTTGTGAAAGAGAATTTTTAATCAGTATCTATCTTCTTCTTCTTCTTAGTATTCTTCTTTTCTATATCGTAAAAAGAAGAATCTTCAATTTATCGACTTCATCCTTTACCATAGAAAAATCTTTACCTAGTTTACCTTTTTCTTATCAAGAAAGAAAAAAGGATGTCTAATCGAAATTATATATGACAACGATTTAAATTTTATCTTATAATCTTTTTTTATTTTCTTCTAAATGTCTATCTCCAGTGTCTGTGTGTTACAGATAGGTATGCATGTACCTCTACCTAGATTCGCACGAACAGCGAGAACAGGTGCGTAGAGAATTACGCGCATGGTGGATCGCGTATGTCGCAGATGGAGTCGGGCGAACGTGGCTGAGTATTGGTATTCGGTTAATTATGGTCCCCCATCGGGTCTACGCGAATTCTTGACGCGGGGGGTGTTGCAAAGCCCGTGCCATGCGCGCCTGTCATATCCCTACTAGCATTGCTACCAACGTCACAAACCGATAGGTACGATAGGATCGTCTATAACCAACCGATCAATCTAATATGGATAGCTTCTACACACACAAACACATACACGCATATGTAAACTCACGCATTCTCTCTCTCTCTCTCTCTCTTTCTCTCTCTCACTTTCACTCATTTACCGCACGTAGATTCTTATTTTCGTAATTAATCAACAACCTTATTTTATTTTAATTATTAATTTAATTATTATAATCGTAATTCTATTCTTTTTTTTTTTTGAAATGTTGATAACAAAACGCAAACCAATATCGTTTTCTCGGATTAAGGTTATTAACTCTGCGGGATATTTGCTGTGGAAAGCTACTAAATCGGTCGTTTAGACTAAAGTCTGGAATCTCGTTTCGTCTTATGAGTTTCTCTTCTCACGTCTCTTCTTCTTTCTTCTTCTTCTCTTCTTCTTATTGTTCAACCCCTCTATTTTCCGTACCACCAATTTAAATAGAACGATATATCCCGTCGTGAATTACATGATACAGGAAAACATATCAAGAAGTTAAATTATGTAAACTAAAACTAAAGAATATCTATAAGAAAAGAGAATTTGTTTTTATCTCATCATATTGTTTACTTAGCATGACTATTCGATGTTTAAACCATGGTGATGGGACACTATTTAAACTTTTGTATGAGCTAGTCTTGCGACGTGGTTTCTGTGAAAAATATCTCTTCGTTTCATCGGCCTTAGTGGCGAAACGTAGGAAGCAGGAGTTGTATTTAATTAAACCTCCGGGGGTTGCGTGATCGAGCATCAATACCCAATGGTTCTCAACTTCGCTTTCGTTGTGTATCGATGCTTAGTAAATACTCAAGAACCATTCATATATTTATTTAGGTTTTCTTTCTTTATTTCCTAAATTTTTCATTCGAATTTACGAATTGTACAATAATTATTTTGTGATAATATAACAATGTTTCTTTTAGGTACGAATTAATGTCTAATTATATTAATCTATAACTCATCTTACTACGATATCAATACTGGAAATACGAGAATATTTGTCCTTAAAATTTTCCAATCAATTCCCACACGTTTCATTTATTTAAATCAAACAAATTTAGAATGAAATTATATAGTTTAAAATTTACTTTACAATCTATGGAATGTATATGCGTATGAGATATTAAAAGCACGTAACATTAATTAAAGTCGAATGAGAAGAAATTAGAAAAATAATTATAGTATAGGAAGAAGTTAGGTATTTTCAATAAGACTAAATACTTTATATGATTGTATTAAGAAACAGAAAAAAGTATCGTTTGATCGTGCATTCAATGCGTCATTGAAGAGGATGAGAACCAAATACGAAAATCCCTGTCGACGGGATGTACAGAGGTTTGTGAAGCCTTATTAGCGATTTAGGGTGAGGCACCCCTCGTAGTATTGGATCGGGTCCGTCGAATCCTGGGAATTAAAAATCGCTAAATTCGGTTAGACGGCTGCTGCCTTCCGTTTCATCTCTTACCCCTATTTTTGCATGGTCTTTGGCCAATCGACTTGCCCGATGTCGACGAATTAAAGACTAAGAAAGGGAGACTCCAACCTCCAGACGTTATTATCTCAAATCTATTGGGAGGAATTCTCTCATACGTATAAACGTATCTGTTGCGTGTATACGTGTGCGTGTGTGTGTTTGCGTAAGAAAAAGAAAAAGAAAATGATAAAACAAAAGAAGTATCAAATTAGTCTATAGAAATTTTCCTGATGCATTCGACCCTTTGTGGTTGAAGAGACTTACATCTCTAAATAGTCGAACGCAATTGGACCATGAGAGAAAAAGAAATGAGCCACGTGGGTAAAACGTTGTATATTTGATGCTATATTCTTGCGGAATCTTTTCGACGACGAACGATAAGAACAGAAGAAAAGAAAAGACCCAAAGCATCTTCCTTCTTAGGCGTACTTTAATTCCATGCATTTAAATTGTCATTAGTTCCCTTGCAGAAGGATCTATCGCATTTATGCACCAACCCGGAGTAGTCACCCTTTCCTCTTTCTCCTACGCTCTACCAAGTTATCCAATTTTCTTCTCCTCTAAGCACACTTCCTAACAGATCTTTTTTAACACTCTCTGTGGATTATGTTACAGTTTCAAAGTAAAATCTCATCTAGTATACGTAGATATAATACTTGTTATTTTTATTTCCAAAACTCATTCTACTTTAAATCGTTAGCCAATCCTAGGGTATACACTGATCGCCAGTGAAAAGGTGGCGAAGAGTTTGAAAAAGAAAGCTTCGAACTGATGAAGAATGGCGACACTCAATCACGCCAAAGACAACCGCCAGGGAGCCAGGAGTCCGAAACAATACGAAACAAACGGCCTCCGGGGGCGGATATTAGTTTTTCGTTTCCTCGAGCCCCGATCGACGAGACTTTCTCTGTCTCCACTCCAACCGCCCTCCTCCTCTTCCTCCTCCTTCACCTACCCCCTTGGCGTTATTTTTCTCAGTCATATACCCAGCTGCGCATTTATCATTTTTAAACGAGGCTGGAGGATATTCTCGAGCTCATTCTCTTCTCTCCTTCGTTCTCCGTTTTTAACTTCCTATATCCCCCCTTCTTCCTATCCCACCCTCATCCTCGATCTACCACCATCCTCCTCCTCCTTCTTTCTGTCCCTCGTACTTCCTTTTTTTTACACCGGATACAAAAAGAAAGGAGTTTCTTGGAGAACCTGGAAACACGTAGCCGAGCGTCGCCACCTCGAAGACTCATAATTCTTCTATCTAGAATTTTCTCTCTCTCTTTCCCTTTTTTTCTGTACTCTATCCTGTGAAATAGTCTCTGCTTCATACTTATAAGAACTCTTTTCTCCTTTTATCGAATAATCGTTGGATTGTATTTAGTAAAATTTTATTTAAAAATCATTTAAAAAGCAAAACTAAAAATAATTATAGTAATAATAATAATCGATAATATATATTTATGATATATTTATATAGTATGATTTGGTATGTTTGTTATATCGTCGAGTGACCACGTTATGCCATCTTCTCGTAAATAATGGACGAAAGGAAGATCCTATATCCCTCATGTCTCGAGAGAATATTTCTTTCGTACTCAGCTCTCGTGCACTTTGGCTTATTAAGAGCTGATCTACCCTTCTTTCTTGTTCTTTTTCTCTCTTTCTCTCTCTCTCTAAACAACTTCAAAAAAATAAAAAGAAAGAGAGAGAGAGAGAGAGAGAATGCCCATACTTTGTGCTGTCCCACAATCGCCGTACATCACCGACGGTGACCCATGGGAATGACTTATGGTACCCCTCGAATGTACAGCCCTGCATCGTAGTGCCTACCACCGATCTACTCTCAGACTATTCTTTACTCTCTGCTCCTAGAGAATAGACGACGCTGGACGCACGCCACTATTTTTGATATATATATATATATATATATATATATATATATATATATATATATCAAGATCTGTCTGAGACTGGCCGTTCCAAGATTTGTGTTCCCCAACGCACGTACGGTGGTCTGTCTGTTTTACATGTAAATCGGTAGGAATGCTTGGTTATTAGTTTAATTTTATCTATCCGCGTGTTAATCATAGTTAACGAATAAAGGAAAAGAAAAAGGAAAAAGGAAATAGAAGAAAGAAAGAAATAAATGAAGGAAGGAAGGAATATCGTTTGGCGAACATAGATCTATTTTGAAACCTGAGAGTACTAATACGGCAAAATCCGAGTCTCGGTTCTCGTCCTAAAATCAGGGGATCACTGGCACTGTTTGCACAGGACGGTCACTTATTAATGCGGGCACAGGGCCAGAGTAATTCCATAGGCAAGAAGCGGCTTAGAAAGGACTTAGCTGCTATTTGGATCCAAGCTATATAATAGACGATTCAAAGTGCACGCGAATAAAGTGAGTTGTTTAGCTGGACTCTTCTTCCACTAAGGAACTTAATTGCGTTAGATCAGAGAATCACAATGATATAATATCAAACATATGATATATTAGATAGGTATCGTACTATGATCATGATCATGATGATGATAATGATGGTGTGAGAACGGATTAAAACGATATCCGTTTATTTAAAGTTACAAACGGGAACCCTTCTCTAACATAATCGCCGATAATAGTCGGTCCTCGTTTATAAAAACGAGAAAACTTTGCTCCATCCTAAGAGTTTTCACCTACCACTACCACTACTACCGTCAGCACCACCACCACTACGACTACCAATACCATCACCGCCACTAGCATAACCACCATCACCGACATCGTTTGCCACCGTTGCCGTTCCTGACGCTTTTCAAGGCACTACGATCTCCCCACGGTACCGACTGAGAAGTTGGTTTACCACCCCCAGGGGTGGTTAGCGGGTCTAGTTAAGGGGCGTCTTAATTACCCACCGTAATGAACACCTTGTCGTAAAAACTTGCGCCAGTTTAATTATTTTAGAGCAGGCGCCCTTCTTCTTCTTCTTCTTCTTCTTCTTCTTCTTCTCCTTCTTCTTCTCCTTGTTCTACTTCTTCTCCTTCCTAGTTACCTTCTTCTCTCTCCTTTCGTGAGACAACTGACTCGTTGAAAGGCCAAACGAGCTTGACAGGACCAGCAGATCGTTCTCTCTCTCACTCTCTCTCTCTTCTTTTTTTTTTCTTTTCCTTCAATTATCGAACATCGAACCTTGATTAAAAGTGCTCGGTATAGAAAAACGATATTAGGCAGATATACTAGTATTTATAATAATTAGTGAATTTTACTATGATCAAGTTTTATCAGACGAACTCAACGATTCGTACTTAATCATTAAAACGAACTTCAAGAGTGTTTCTTGATATCAAAGATGTTCACTTTTCTGTATTCTTGTTTTCTCACTCTCTCTCTCTCTTTCTCTCTCTTTATCTCTCCTGAAGATCATCGAAGCGCGAGAAGAGAGGAGAGTGCAATAAAGGAGCGACGTCGAATTCAATTACGTTTCCGAGGATGGTAATACTTTTTAAGGGCGGACCCACAACAGGAGGACACGAAAAGGCCGTGAAACAACGTGTAGGGATATTGCGGCACAGTGTGTTGTCTCTCGTTCCTATAAATTCGCGGGAATTAAACGAAAGAATGCGGTCTGCCTCGACGTACGACCAGTTAGCCCTTCTACCCTTAACTTTGCCTCACCCCCTTAGTCCCTCTCTCTCACTCTCGCTCTTTCTCTCTCTCTCTCTCTCTCTCTCATTCTCTTTTATTCTCATTCTTCATCTCTCTCTCTCATTCATTCTTTCTCTCTCTAACTTTCTCTTTCTCTCTCACGTTGTCGCTTTTTTCTTCCATTTCTCTTACTCTCTCTTTAGCGGAGGCTCATTTTTGGGGGTTCGTTGGATTTTTAATTAAGGGCGGCGGTGACTCCCACGCCAAGAATTTCCGGTATCACGCGAGGTATTTCGCTGAAAAACCTCCTCCTCTGTCTCCTTTGCCTATAACTACCACCGCCCGCTGCCTATCTGCTACAACCCAGAATCCTTCGGCTCGAACGTTACGTTGTTTAATAACTCATGTTAAACTCCTAACGAAGAGTTGGCTAGTGTCCCAACTGAGTTTCTATGATCTATCATAGGGGATCACCGTAGAAACTTTTAAAAATGTTGCTTTTACTTTAAAATTAGTAAGAAAAATAAGTGAACTGTAAGAAATCAATTTTACAGACGCTACATGTCGAACGGATGTTGTTTAAAAGGGGGTTGTGTGAAGGGGTGACGAAACTCTCTCTTTCTCTTTCTATTTCTCTTTCTATTTCTCTATCAGGCATACAAAGACCAGCCACGAAGGGTCCTTTTGATTTATGGAGAACGGCCGGCAGATTTACGAATATCAAATTCGCGTTTAAGGGGCGCGACTGTGGAAAGCAATGCCACCTTGGGGTGGGCTCTCGTCTCATGTGTGCACATTACCGTTGAATTTACTGTATTGTAGGGCTGGGCGAAACCTTGCGAACATAACTTCCAAAGGAGATGAGGGAGTTCTTACCAGATCTTCTCTCTTCCTGGAATTTCCAGACTCTTCCCCTTCTTCCTTGTCTATTCCTACAACTTTCTAATTAGGTAGAACGCTGATGAGCTACCGACGTTTGCACGTCTAACTTTTTCAACTCTTTCTACTTTCATCAATATTTTAACGACCTTTCAACGTATTATTTACTAAAAATCTGATTTTTTACTAGGTACTTTTTTATCTCAATGTTTAACATTTCTATCGTTCTATAATAAAACAAAAATAAGAGATCGAAATTAATATACGCGTTTATTTAGCATGAAAATTACAAATTATTAACGCATACTTATCTCTAATAGACCAATCAATATGATTGGTTATCGATCAAATATACTATACCAGGATAATAAACCATTATTTATATTTTATTTAGGTTTTATTCATCGTCAGTTTGTAGTAAAATAAATATCGTTAAAAATATATATCAGCTATATTCAGACGAGAAGAATAAAAGTTAGAAGAGTACAGTGGGATTTGTGAGAATTATATGTATAAATGTAAGTTTAAAAAACAACAGAAAGAACAACACTTTTATCATTTGAGGATACGAAAATTATGTTTGTCAATTCTTAGAAGTAAGGTGAACAATTTATGAATTTTAATGCGTGATAATAAATTAAAAATGTTTGAATTACCTTTCCGTTCGAACGATGAAGTTTTGGAAATCGTTGTCTGCAATATTCGGTAGCTGTCATGTAACGTTATGATTCGTGCTCGGCTGTTAAAAGCAAACTAAATATCGAATGAATAAGTCGTTCGGTCGAAGGTTAAATGTAAAAATTGCAGAAAACAAAGTATGTATATGAGAATGTTAACGAAAGAAAATGTTTATCACAGATAGATAAGATAACAGAAGAACGTGTACGTATACTTCCCAGAATTTTTCAACATTATTTTCTTGAAAATGAAAAAACGTGTAAATAAACATTACTCTTTTTATTTTGACTTATTTTTACGAATAGATTCGACACTCTCTCGATTCGTACCACGCTTTCGAATGCACACCGTATACACAATGTTATACATATTTATGAAATAAAAAAAAATATATATATATATAATATGAGAAAGCACAAATATGAATAATGGAGATACGTTTTATTTCAACGCTTCGCAGCTCGAATTTTTTTCGTGACGATAAATAAATTTATATAATGCTAAATGAACAAATGTTAAATTAATAATCTAAATACAAATAAACGATGAATCGAGAATTTAAACGATTCGAGATGATTTATATTTCAAGTTAGAATCGATAATAACGCAACAAAACAAAAAAAGAATTCATAGTTTCCTACCAAAAGATAGAGAGAAAAGTAATCCGAACGTGATGCAAGATAAAAATGTAAATTTCGGTGATGGTAAACCTCGTAGGTTAAGAAATAATGCGACGAAATAAATTATTCGAGATATTCCGTGGTCTTAAGAGGCTAAAGTTAAAGACAGAGAAAATCTGAAAGAATAATAGAGAGCAAGAGAAGGAAAGAGAAAGATTGCACGAGAGTGAGTATACCCACCCCTTACGTGTTTATAGACCAGAATCGACATATTTCAGATGCGCTTTTAAATATTAAATCCTACCAAGGGTGGATACGCTATAGAAGCTTGCCGACCTTCGTTTCGTTCCACTCGTTCCAAGCATAAAGCATACTAATGCAGGAAATGCTCTTACGAAAAGAGAGAGAAAGAGAGAGAGAAAAGTACTCCAAACACCCCGTATAGCTTATGTACGATATACACGAAATATATCCCTACGACTCATGAATGCTAGATTTTTAATAAGAAAATGTACTGAAGCTTTTATTTGATGCATGTAATCCTGATATACAAAGTATCCGAACGAGATTACAACATTCCTAACCAAACTCGCCATAGCATGTTCGATAACCGTGCTGATAAATAAAAAGTTTTTTCAGAGTAAAGCATTAGTGAAATAAAAGAAGTAATGTAGGATATATGAAATATTTCCGATAAAATACTCGAGAAATATTCGAGAAATATCGATCTAACGGGGAGATCGTCGTGTACGTATTTTAAAAAAAAAGAAAAAAGATATAAAACTAAAGAAAAAAAAAATCTATCTACTTGGATAAAAATGTAAGAGAAAAAAGTCGGTCAACTGCACTAAAGATTTACGAATCTTATGCACAGTTTCCTTTCGTTCACCTTCCCATCAACCGGAATGAGTTTTATCGTCGTTCGCATAAGTTTGTGACTCGTGAAAAAGAAATCAGTAGAGAATCGGCTATTGTAAAAAGCTTTTCCTGGGTAAGTAAAGCGCATTTCTCTCTTTTCCTACTCGTCCAACGAGGAAGATAATTCACGCTCTCCTCAGATGTTCACTTCAATCTCTTGGCGAATATTTGAAGAGGCCAGATCAAAGCCCGTCTGGTCAATTTCATCAACATTTGAATACGAGCCTCTCTTACCATCTCTTTCTATCTTTCGGTCTCTTCCCAAAACGACTCCCGACTCTTTAGATCTCTTTGCCTCCGCGGACAGGCAGTCTGCGAAAAGAGCATGGACCCGGTGAGAAAGAGAAAGAAGGAAAAGGAGAGAGAGAAACAGATGAAACAGATATAGACGAAACTGGATGGTGGAAAGAGACGTAGAGAAAAGCTGTAGAGACAGAGCCCCTACTGGATAGAGGTTGAAAACTTTTCAAAAGTGTTGCTTGGAACGAGAAAGCGTTAGACGAATCCACCGATAAACACAGAAGCTGAGCGTTCCAAAAGACATTCCTCTACTGTTGCTCTGACCTTTTTGCCAGCTTCTACGAATTTTCGCCGTTGAAAATCCTTCGAGTGGCGAACTTGCATTTCGTAAGACAAAAAGGTCTTTGCCGACCACTCGCTTCAAGTCTTTCTTCTTACCCTTTTACTTCGATTCGAATTCTTTCATATTTTAAGTACAAATTTGACCATACATTTGTATGGATCAGAAATTTTCCAACGATTTCGGTGTATTCTTTTTTTTCTTTTACTCCTATCTTTCTTTTCGTAATATTTTTTTCTATTCCTTTTTTTTTTATTAGATTTTATTTTATTTTTCATGATTCTTTTTGTCGCGTTAAGCAGATAGATGGAAGCAACACCGCGATAGATACGCGGGATGTTTTAAAAAGGGGGAAATTAAGGGAGCGGGCGCGATCAAAGCGTAATTTTAATTAGGCAGATTATATGGAAAGATAAAAATTATTAAAATTATTGCCTTAATGAAAGGGAGCCTCCGTGCCTGGTTTAGGAAGGGACGCGTAATTAAACGCTGGCAGGAACTACCCCTGTCGAGGGTTGTATCAGTGCTGATTACACAGACACGATTGGAGTACCGAATTCGAGCGAGTGGCCTACAAAATCATCTAATACCTATATATTTATTAGTACCACGTAGAAAGGATTGATGGGGGATCATTTTCCAAATTACCTTCTATTTACGTGTGTTAACTAAAATCAATTTGTTAAATAATTAACAAATGTACTTTAACAAAACACGAAATTTATTTTAAAGTTATTTCAACTTATTGACGTAGTTTTATAGTATAATTTCGAAAATTGAATGATTAACAGCAGCAAATAGTATTAGTAATAGTTCGAATCGACAAAGGAAGGAATAGGAAATTATGATAAGAGAATTATACCAATAATGAATTTCTTTGATTTATCTTATTAACGTCAACGACTCGTCTTCGGTCCGAGAAGAGCCAATGGAAGTTCGATAAGAGAGCCGCCCCCTGCTGGTGGCAGATCAGCCCGCAAACCACAAGGTGCCACCACACCCCCAAAAACCACCCTCGACACCCCCACGGCCAATGATCGGGCCTAGCTATCCCCAGGACCACAAACCAACCGCAAGACGATGCGCAGAACCGCCTCGTTCACGTACGCATCGCGCATTCCGACCGCAAAACAAAATGGTGACTCGACAACGAGACAAGCTTTTCACCGTCGGCTTTTCGTCAACGAGCCCCGCGGATCTAAACGACTTGTCGACCTCGATCCGTCGGATGGCGTCGAACTAATCACCCTAAAAGGGTTTCTCTATCCAATTTCAAACGATTTCAATCATATTCTAAAATAAAATGTCAAGCTGCATCATTTTATTTGATAAAGATAAATATTAAATACAATATATATATAATAATTATGTATATTTTTCTGAAAAGGAAAAAAGAAATAAAGAAAAAAAAGACGAAATGAATTCGATCGTACTTAATGGACGCAACGATTCGAGGAAAGACTCTCGTGGATTAATCGTCGTCATCAAAGGTGCATTCAATGAGATGACGAAGGAGAAGAGAGAGCTTTATTTCTTTTCTTGGAAACAACAAAAAGGAAAAAAGAAAATGAAAAGATAAAAAGATATTAAGAAGAGGAAAAGAGAAGTATCGAATAAATGAAAAGAAAAAGGAAAAGGAAAGAAAAAGAATGAAAAAAAAAAGAAAAAAAAGGAGAGAGAAAGAGAGAGAGAAAGCTTTCGTCAGGTCGGTGATAGAGTAGAATTTTTCTGGGTGAGTTCTCACGAGTCTTGGCACCTGACGGAGGAGGTGGGCGAACTCTGGTGGGTAGGAGCCTGGGGTTCTGAGGTACCCCAGCGTGGCCGTTGTGGCGATGGCAGGGGGATGCCGCACCCGCGCGATGCGTGAGAGACGTGGAAGAGAAGGAGGAAAGAGGAGGAAAGAGGAGGACAAGGAGAAAGAGAGAGGGGAGAAACGGTAGGTAGATAGGTAGATAGGTAGGTAGGTAGGTAGGTAGGTAGGTAGGTAGGTAGGTAGGTAGGTAGGTAGGTAGGTAGGTAGGTAGGTAGGTAGGAAGGTAGGAAGGAAGGAAGGAAGGAAAGCAAGCTAGAAAGAGACGGTGGAGGAAGTGGGGAAAAGAGGTTAAGGGAGGATGGCTTCGTCGGGTGCCTTCGTTGGAGGAGAAGGAGAGAAAGGAGGCAAGGGGTTTTGAAAGAGGGTCGGTGGTCGAGGTCGAGGCGGAGATAGAGAGGAGAAGGAGGAAAAGGTGGCAAGGGGTTGGGAGGGGTTGAATTGAGGTGAGGAGAAGGAGGTGGTGGCTCTAGGGGTGGGTTGCCTAGCTACCAGCGAGACCCGGCCAAGATACTCCGAGATCTCTCTACTGCTTCACCTCGGGTTCGCATATTTCTCCGTCGGCTTTGACCAGTTTCTTCTTTGATGCTTCTCCGAACCGTCAGCGAATGGATGATGACGAAAAATCAAAATTGCAAACGGTCTTTCCTTACTCTCACTCATATGCTCTATCTGCAATAATCTCTAGCATGTACTTTATAGATAAGAAGAAAAATAAGAAGAAGAAGTCTTTGATAACGATCTAAGATTCTCTATGAAACTGTTTTAATTAAAAGTCGAAAGATTAGTCGAACAAAAATAAAACTCTCTTATCAACTTCCCCTTTCTTTTTTTTCTTTTTTTCCTACTCTATATTGGTTTACTCTTTTTTGTGTGTGTGTGTTTTTTTTTATATACTATACACAGAACCAGATCGTTAATGAAACGTTGACAATTGACTTCGTTGTCCGCTAAGTGTATTATTTTAAATCCCTCGAAACTTTGCCCTCACCCTCAAACTTCTCTCTATCTCTCTCACACTCTTTCTCTCTCTTTTTCTCTCCTATCCGATGTGAAATCGGTTGGTTATTGGTTATCGTAATTTTTCCTCGTTGGGTTGACTTTCTTAAATAACTTTAAATTGTAGGTCAACCGCTCGGATTTAAATCAACGTGGACGGCGCAAAACCAAATCGATTGTCCGCACAAATCGGCCGCGGTTGGTCGAGCGATCGTTATCGTCGTTTTGACGTCGCTACGGGCGACACTTTGGCTCCAATAAAACCAGCTTATCGAAATTCTGTAATCGCGGCCGGACGAGATAAAGCGGTGGAGAGAAAAAGAGAATAGAAAGAGAGAGAAACGGAGATAGTCGATAAGCTCTGGGACGAACGGTTTTCTTTTTTTTCTTTTTTTCTTTCTTTCTTTTTCCTCTCTGCCCCCACTCCTTTCAACGATTTCTTCTCTCTGTTCTTTCGTACTTTTTCACAAGACAAGATACTCGTGTCGCCCTCCGGCGAGTAAAATTGCAAAGACATTTAAGAAAACTCACCCCTCCAGAATTTCTTCCACCCTTCTTAGGGTCGTAAGAAAGGAAACGTACGACGCCCCTTCTGGTAAAGTAGCTCACGGAAGGAAAATGTCGGTAAGATTTCCTTTAAGAAAGTTGAAAAAAGGGGAGAAAAAAAATTCGTAGAGAAAAATAAAAAAAAAACTGAAAAAAATTTGCAATGACGATTTATCTATTTGATTAATTATTTTTGTTAAACACCAATAGTCTCTCACAGACCGATAATCAACCGAGATGATCATGGAAGAAACGGGAGGATAAAAATGTGCCAATGTAGTCGGTAAGAAAGGTAAAGAATATAAGGAAACTTTCTTAAAGAAGTGGCGCCGTCGGCAGATGAAATTTTAAGACGATGACGACGATAGTACTAGAATTCGACGTTTAAGACGGGTGCGCCATACTCTAAGAAATACGAAACGATATCTCGAGACTTACGATCTTTTTCTCATTTTTTTTCGTTCGAAATAATCGACCTATTTTTGAATACAATACACCATAACATACTTATAACATAAATAATAATAACGATACGAATAAGAGTACATAATGAAAAAGATTATAATTTTTAATAAACAACAATTTGTCGAATCTTTAAATAAAACTTGTATTCAAAGTTGAGAATAAACAAAACGAGATAACATGGAGGATCGATTTACCAAGGTCTGGTAGCTCCCGGTGGAAAAGCTTTTGCTGAGAATACTTTTTTCCACGAGTCTTTCTCTTTCAGGATTAGAGAAGATTGTACATACGCATACGTGGGGAATAGAAAAGGAAGAAAAGGAGAACGGGAGGAGGAGGAGGAAGACGGGGGAAAGGAGTAGATGGGGCCACCCATCCCCATGGCAGTAGGAAGAACAAAGGGTGCATTCACGGTCGGTTAATTTAATCTAAGCAAACATCATATAGATAGTAGAGGGAGGAAGAGAGAATGTGTTTCGCGGAGGTGGCATGGAGCTTCGAGGAGAGGGTTGGAAACTTGGATGGGTAAGCAGAGAGATGGGAAAGTGAAATAGTAGAGAATGAGAGAGAGAGAGAGAGAGAGAGAGAGAGAGAGAGAGAAAGAGAGAGAGTGAGTGAGAGAAAGAGAGTGAAGGAAGTAGAGAAGGAGGAGAAGAAGGACGGTGAAGGAAACGGCAGACCGTGGATCTAGATACATACGTAAGTACAAGAGTATTCAAGACGGCGCCGAGGAGCGATGTTTAGCATGTAGATGAAGATCTTGGTAATCAAGGGTTGCGGCCCCCCGGGCATGCTTCGTCAAGTCTCACTTATTTCTCTGCTTGTCGTCATGCGATTCACGATCTCGAGAGCTATGATATTCCCGAACGGAAGAGTAGAGAGAGAGAGAGAGAGAGAGAGAGAGAGAGAGAGAGAGAGAGAGAGAGTTATTATGATATTCAAAGTATATCTCGAAAACAATCGAACAATGCAACTTATACATTCTCAAAATAAATATAAAATAGTTTAACCTTTGAGTTCGACAATTGTCGACAAATTGAAATAGAATAATCTATGATAAAAAGAAAAGAAAAGAGAGAGAATAAAAAAAAATAGGATTAGTAGGAGGGAAGAGATTCTCTCTGGAAACATTCTTACAAACGGAAAAGCCTCGGTACGAACATGTGTATACTTGGATTGAGAGTAGTATCGTGTGTATTGGTTTTCAATTAATTACAATTTAACGAAAACGAGTCGTTTGAAAAGCGGCGGCTCGCCGCAAGGCTCGGGCATCTCTTTTTCCTAGAATATCTGGGAGCTCATCTCTTTCCCTCTCTCTTTAACATTTTCTCTTTTTCTATCTCTTTTTTCCTCATGTCTCGTTCGAAATGATCGGGTCTCTCGTCGTCCGAAAATTCACCCCGTAATCGACGGACAAAAAGTAATTTCCCATCGAGCGGGACAAAGGGTGATTTTGCATGGGGGGGTCGTACCGGCGATAGCCACGGGGGTGGCAGTGACCGGTGCGTGTAACGACCTACCCTTCTACTTCCCGCCATTCCCCACTGCCACCACCATCACCTCCACCTCCACCTCCAGTAACTTCAACTCCTACTACTACTACTGTTACTCCTACTCTTTCTCCTCCTACTCCCCGTATACCCTCCACCACACACGAGAGCGGCCGTGGTTGGAACGCGTTTACGACTCGGACGCCACGTGCGCTCTATGCGTAGAAAAGGTGAGTGGTCAGAGATGGAAAGTATGTGTGAGAGAGAAAGAAAGAGAAAAAGAGAGAGAACCCGTGTATGCGTTCGCGGCCGATGTATTCGATCCGTTGGTATGTGGGGCTCTGGGACAATTTCAACTCTTTCCACCCTTCTGCTGCATCCTTTTTTCTACACATTCACTTTTTTCCCTCATCTTGCCCGTGAAATTCAACGAGAAAGTGGTTCACGTGCTGAATTTCAATCATTTGATCGTTCATACACATTCTCTTTCATTCTTTCTCACTCTCCCTCTTCCTCTCTATCTATTTTTTCCATGTATCGAACTAAATTTATATTCTTTCTTATTTATCTCCTAATCGAAATAAAACGTGTTCAAATATTGGAAAAAGAAAATATACACAAATATTGTTATAAACAAACAAAAAATAAAAAAAGAAAGAACCTACCTTTGCATAGCACACGCATACACACACTTTATACTTATTAGATTATTAATGAAATAATGGGATAAATATAAGTGGAATAATTTTAAAATGTTGAAAAGTCGTCGACACGAAGTGAATTTACCGCGAATCGGTAATGCAGCACGGCTCGGTTCGATTCGGCTCGGCTCGGTCACAGGACGATAAATCGGTATGACCAACTGCACGAGCCAACGAGCCGTGTCCAGTTTGCCGTCCCCTCGCAGCATAGCGTGAGTAGAAGGATAGAGAGAACACGTACGTCTGTGTACTTGCTCGCGCGCGCACACACGCACGCACGCAAAAGAGAGAAGGAGAAAGAGAGAGAGACGAAAACGAATGGACAGAACGAAGAGAAAGGGTTGGAGAAAGACGGAAAATCGAGAGGACGGAAGGGTTAGCAGGATGGAAAAGGGAACTAAACTGGATGGAAGAAGAGAGAAGAACGAAATGAAAGACAGAGACGAGGCTGTGTCGTGTACGGGGGTATGCGTAGGTTTTGGGATATGTAGGGGGATGGTGGTGGTACAGGGGAGGGTTATGTATAGAAGGGGTAGGAGAGTTCGAAGGGTGAGAGGGACTATCCCGACATTCACCGCACGCTATTCTTCATACTCCATTATCCGTGCTCTACTCCACTCTACTCCATTATGCCGGCACCGCGTATAAACGAGGAGTCCTACCGCTCCGCCCCCACTCGACGAACCACCGTGTGTCTATCAGCTTGCTCGTATGCCACCCCCTCGTGCTACAGCGATAAACATTATTCGCGGTAACTTCGACCGGCCGAAATGGTAAAAGTACAACGCCCGTCTACTTTGCCGAACAAATTTTGTCGATGCTTCTTCTTCCCTATCTATTTTTTATTTTCTCTTTTCTTTCTCTCTAACTATCTATCTTTTTCTCTCTCTTTAATTTTTATATCTATTTACTCTGACGCTAATAGACTCTTCATCTGTTATTTATTACTTCGTTATTGTTAAAGCTTCTACGATTTTGTTTTATTTCAATGAATTTTTCAATATATATGTTGATTAAATTCTTCCTATAAATTAAAAGCAAAAGAAAAATAATAGTCGTACTTATAGATATTCTCCTTACATTCTCTCCCTTTTCTCCCTATCTTTTTCTTTCTATTTCTATTTCTCTTTACGAAACAGCTGTGTATGAGAAGGAGAGAGAGAGAGAGAGAGAGAGAGAGAGAGAGAGAGAAAGAGATGGAGTCTAGCTGTTACCTTCCTTTCCACGTTTAGGTTTAATTAAATCTTTTGCGAATTTACATATGTATACACACACCTTCAGCGGAAAATCCTTTAGAACCCTTAGTGCAGGCTGCTGGTGGGTCCTTTGTAGAGATTCGTCGTCTCGTTACCCTCCGACGACGACGGCAACGCTCCGACGGCAGCACTAACCAACGCTAGCTAACAGCAGCTTCCTCATTCACGCTGGAACGTAACCGAAGACGAAGGGGCAATTAGGAAGGCAAGGATATCGCTGGAAGGATCAGTCATTGAAATTAAAACGAGTTTAACTCTATCTGTCTGTCTGTTTGTCTGTTTCTCCGTCTGTCTCTCTCTCTCTCTTTCTCTCTTACTTTCGTTTTTTATCTCAATGTTATCTTCTAATGTAAACAAAACATAATTAAAAAATATTGTAAATACTGTGGTAATTACTTAATAAGAAAAACAATGAAATATAACAAACAATAGTAAATAAAAAAGGAACGTAAAATCGGTGAATTACAATAAACTTTAAATCCTTTTATATCTCAATAATCAAAACCTGAATGAAAAGTGAAATGATTAAAAATATATTGAAAATAAAAGTAACGATTAATTTAATATACATATATAAACAAATAAAAATATTCAACAATGATAATATATAAAGATAGAAGAACACAAGTATGTGAATATTTGAATTAAGGGGTAACACCACTCTAGAATTTTCAAAAAATCGATTTTTTTTTCTTAGCCTAAAAGTGTACTTTAGATGTCTAAAACCAATATGCACTTGGTCCCGAAGCAAAAAAAAAATTTTAAACATGGCGAAATCCTGGTTTTACCGTAGCGCCTCGAAGCGTGCGATGAGCGCTCCAGCACGGCACTCGGATTAAACGCGTTTTTCTCGAAACTACATTTTTTACACTGGGCGGACTCATACCTCGAGCGTCATTCAACCGATTGACTTGAAATTTTGAAGATAGTTTGATAGTAATATTTTCTTGAGAAATACAGAGCCGATTTTCGATTGAATGTAAACTTTTAATTTTATAAGCAATTTTCGACATTTTTTTCGTCGAAAAGTCAATTTTTTTATTCAAGGTTGCGCCATTTTTATAAAATTTGACTTAGGGAAAAATCTCTCTGTAGTTCTCTAGATAATAGTACATAGTTTTTTGTTTTAAGTCTCATACTTGTTTAAGTATGAGTTCGCTCGTTTTAACCAAAAAAAGGGCTTTGTTCAGCCACGAATACCAGCGCCATTTTCTATCTAAAATCAATAAAAATATTTTTTTATATGGTTCAATATATGATTAACCAACCCTCAAAAAAGAAATCCTATTCCTTATGTAGTGTTCGCTAAAAAAAGGCTTTTTTTAGGCTCTAGAGTAGTGCCACCCCTTAATTGTAATGAATTTACGAGACAATGCAAATATCATATTTTGAAATACACTTTTTATTTCGACTCGGTCAAAAACTACGATAACAATAGGTAATGGATATGTATATCGGAAATCATTCTTGTGAACGCAATATGTGTGTGTCTGTGTGTGCGCGCGTGTGTCTGTGTATGTTCGTCGTCGGCGTGGAAAAACGAATAAGCGTCGCCGACGACCAGGGGGAAAAATTTCGAGGTTCGGGCTGACGATGAAAAAAGAAATCTCGAGCGTCGATTTTATCCCTCTCTCTCTCTTTCCTTCTCTTTCTCTCCTTCATTTTTCCCCGTTATTCTCTCTAACTCTTACTATTTCTCGAGGCGAGTAAAATCGAAGCTTGGGACTTCGAATTTCGTTACTTTAGCAGAAATTTCGATGTGAGGTCCTCGGCAGCGTACCACCGGCGCAGAAAACCTTTTCTTCGTTGAATCGCTTCTTTGTAATCTGCGAACGAACACCGCCGTCGTTCTTCTGACTCTCTCTTTCTCTCTCTCTCTCTCTCTCTCTTTCACACTCTTTTTTTCACTCTCATACTCTCATTCGTTCGCTATGCGACAAAGACGCTCTTCCTATCCTCTCTCGGAACGATTATTAATTTTATTATCTGTTCTTTATTATTATTATAATAATTATTATTATAATTATTATTAATATTATTATTATTATTATTGTAAGATTCGTGAAAAAAATTGGACCGAATAGATCTGAAACTCGAACACGTGGTTCTTTTGTTTTAATTTTTGAACTATTCAGAACCCACATCCCATCGGTCAACTTACTCACGAATGCCTACTTTTTTTCGAATTAAGATGCTAAATTCCACATAATGATTTAATCATTAATTTAATTTTTTATCGTAATATTCGATTAGTTTATCAAATTTAATCGAGTTCCGTCGAGAATCGAAAGAGATCGTAACGTCGCTGGACGTTAACACCGTAAGCGTCGGATCACATCGAGACTTAACTCGACGAGAAATTGCACAAGTTTCCCACGATATAAATATCGTATATATATATTTATATTTATATTTATATTTATATTTATATTTATATTTATATATACTATGAAAACATAAAGAAATAAATCGTCTCTCGCATAGTACCTCAGTAGTAATATCGTAGTCATTGCTATCAATATCAATATCATCGTCACGATCATTATCATTATTATCGTAATGATCATTATCATTATCATTATCATTATCATTATCATTATCATTATCATCATCATCACCACTATTATTACCGTTATCATCATCATCACCATAACTATCATCACTATCATTATCATCACCATCATCATCATCATTATCATCATCGTCATCATTATCATTATCATCATCAGCGTAATTATCAGCATTGTCATTGTCGATTAATGAATTCAACTCGACGACAAATGTTTTATCTATGTACAACTATTTACAATATCGCCATTTGGCCTAATCGTTAATATCAATTGCCGTCGCCTCTACCGCCGTGTCGTACACTTGTGCTCGCAAGAGCTATTTTCGTAATTAATTACAGACCTTTCTTTCCATTGTCTCTTTGTATCACGGCAAAGTTTAACTTGATAGAAAGATACAATCGGAAGTGTGGCCCATTGGCAAAGCTACACTTTATTTTAACATTTAACGCACGAATTACAGAAAATAAGTGCGTTTACAGTCAAGCGATTGTTTGTTTGATACTTTCGAAGATCCGATTTTATCTCGATAAATTCGATTGGATTTATGCAAAAGGAGGATGTAACAAAAATTTATTACAAAGTAAATAACAATTGTAATTCAAAAGAAATTTAGTGGCCCGATCAATTAAAAACATATAATATATTGTATATATAAATAAATAAATAATATATACTATATATACATAATATATGTATAATATTATTTATGTGTTGGACCTAATTGGGAGAGTCGTTGTTTCGGTCAGCTCGTGTTAATGAAAAAATAACAACAACCGGCTTCATCGCTAACGATTCTCGTTGTTTTAATCCAAAAAATTGAATACCTATCACAGTCTGTTTTAAAACGTCCGAACAGTCAACGACGATCGGGAATGACGACCCGACGCCATGTTTATCTCTCAATAAGGTCTCCAGACGTTGTTATCCGGTCTGACTTCTTCCTGTCTAACACTACAACTCTCGGTGACGGCTCTTTGTTCAGGACTCTCCGAGTTTTGGAATTGATTTCCATAAAGCTGTGAGTAAAGTATACTCGGCAAAACACCTGGCGTTGGAAAGTAATTGCCGTAGTTTTGGCCGAACCCTTGCTCCTCTTGAACGGGACTTTCCGTGGTGCTAGAGTCCGTTGACAAGGACCTCGGTGAAACGTAGTCCTGGTACCTTTGACTTGTCGTACCGGACATGAGCGTGCTCAGTGGATCCAATGGATCGGATTGACCAGGCGTTGTTGTGTCCGGCACTACTGTGACGATCAAAAGAAAACATCGCAAACGAATCGATCAGCTGATCGGACCTTTTAACTCCTTGCGGTCCGATTGACTTTTAAAGTTATACTATATTCGTTGGATCAACTTTAAATAATTAGTTTTCTTTTATTATCTTTATGAAACACGAATGAATGTGCACTTGTTTCACGATTTAGGCCTAGGAGAAATTTTCCTATATTCTTGAAGAGCAAAATTTAGTTCGACCGCAAAGCGTTATTTCCACTTATTATTTTCAAAATGTGATCATTAACGAAAGAAAATAATTAAATAGAAAAACACTTACGCGAGGATACTCCGGTGAAAGCGTCCTGTTGAGGTGTAGTACCAGTGGTACCAGAAGTTACGGTTGAGCCCGCTGTCGAATCAGGAGCCGTCGGGGTGGTCATAGCTGCGGTACCAGCGAATGATGCCAAAGAAGACGTTGGTGGTGGTGGTGGAGGAGGAGGAGGGGTGGGGGTGGAAAAGACGCTTGGGCCGCACAAGACGAAAGAGGACCGGGAAGGTAGCCAGCATATCCTGCTGTACTTCCGTATCCCCAAGAGTTGCTTGCCGTCAAACCGAATTGAGACATGTCTGTGTGTAAGGTCGTATAAAACTTAGCGAGTCAAAGAAGATTGTAGATTATTCGTAAATTGATGTTGAAAGCATAAAAACAAAAAAAAACAAAAGCGAAAACCTCAATAAAAGGAGAAAATAAAAGAAAAAAAAAAGCAAGTTAACGGTAAAAAATGTAGGATATTATTTGTCGATTAAAAGCACTTTGCACAAGGTAACTTGTAAACTCGTCCTCCCTCTCTCTTTCTCTCTCTCTCTCTCTCATTCTCTTGGCCGAATATATTTTCGTAGAATATAGGCAGCTACCCCGATAGATTTTCCAATGAGTCACTGGGTGAGGGTTCGCGGGGTAGGAGAAGGGCAGAAAGGACGAGCGTGACGGCTTCGGTGGCGAGGTATGAAGGGGTATGAAGAGGGATAGCGGGCAACGGACAAGGCAGAGGGGGTACAGAGATCAAAGGGTTGGTCATCCCCCGCGTACCTTCGGCCAACTCAAATAACCGACGAGCTCCGGCCGACGAACGAGCCACTGGCCCGTCGTCACGAGAGCTAGCCCTAAATACTGCATCCCGCCATGCTTTTACATCGTTCCGGTTCCACCAAATTCCACACCGCGTCCTTTCCCTTGCTCCTCCACCTCCTCCTCCTATACTTTTTCCTGTTCTCCCTTTTTTTAAGAGAGCCATACAACTTTCGTCCGAGCCGCCCGCATAAGAAGAATTCGCGTTGCGATTAAAGTGCCGCTAAATGGCTATGAGTCCCCCCTTTTTATATGTATTTTCTACCTTACTTTTTAATCAGCAGAAATTTCAACGTCGAAAACTAAACGGGTCGAAGATGATGCCCCATTAGTCACAATTTATATACTGCGATTTCGCACGTGTAAACCCGTAACTTCAAAATATCGGCCTAGAATTTTCGAATTATCGGACAACCGGAGTTCAATGAGAAAGAGGCAGGCAGGGTGGTATAAAGTTAATAAAGGAAATATTCCGTGCGCTTCATACTTTATCGAGGAATTTTATCAGACTAGCCGATCTCTCTCTCGTCTGAAGTAATTCGTTAAATTGATTCTTGAATCAACGTTCTGCTGATGCAAGTTCTTTTGTTTTTCTTTCGTTCTATTTTTTTTTTTATTGGCTCTGTCTCTCTCTATTTTTCTCTGTGCTTTTCATTTCCTTTTCTTTTTCGTTTAAAAGGCGTTTTTAGGAATCGGTTAATCGAAGAATTTTTTGACCGATTTGAACAGAGAATGAACATTCCGAGATTTCGAATATTCTGACGACGAAAACGATGAGGAGGAGGAGGATGACTTTACGTATGAATATTATGTGAATCCGTAATACGAGTTTGGAGTGAGAGAGAGAGAGAGAGAGAGAGAGAGAGAGAGAGAGAGAGAGACGAAGTTGCCACCCTAAAACACGCTGGCGTCCGACGGGGTCGTACTCCCGTGGCAACCCCTTTAATATAATATTTAATCTAGCTTTGAACAGGCTTGCGGTTTCCGCGTCTGAAGCCGAGAAGCTAGCTTCCGAGCCTACCCAAAAGCAACGGCGTTACTCCTCCACCTCTTATCCACCCAACCCGTAGTAGCAATGCCTGTCTGGAAATATTCTCAAATTCGAAGCCTGTTCTCTTTCTCTCTTTCTCTCTGTCTTTCTCCTTCACTATTTCTCTTTCTCTCGGTAGTCGAGAAAGCTCGATATGATCTCGTAAAGTCATAGAAATATTTATTACATAGAAATATTCATTTTCACGATATTTCATGTCAACGAATTACATTTAGAGTCATTTTCAATCGTTACAAATAATAACAATAGAATTCCGAAGCTAGTTGAACACCTAGATAAATCTTGATAAAAAAAAAAAATAAAAAGAAGAAAAAAAAGCAGAAAGAGAAAGAGAGAGAGAACTTATGCAAAAGCGTAAATGCGAGCAGGAGAACGAGTGTTGGGGTGCAAACAAACAGACCAAGTTACAATGTAGAAAGTCTAGAAAAGAACTGACAAGTAATAGTGTAGCAGTAATAGTACATAGTAGCAGGAGGTCGAACGAAGGTACTCACTCTGACAATTACCAGGCATCGCGTGCCTGAAAGACGACAGAGGATCCCGTGGTTGTAACGGGTTCGGCAACGGCTGTAGAGGATTCGGTAGAGACTGCAGAGGATCCACCAATGGGGATGCGAAAAACGGTGCACCACGTTGAGAGGCAAAGGCGAATGCGTGAAACTGTTGTTGCTGCCCTAAAAGAGATAGCACTGCGATCAACCGTGCGCCTGTCCACTGGACTTGAGGTACGCTCAACGAACACAATCAAGCCACCTACTGGTGTATCTATCTTATTTTCTTTTCTATTCTTTTAATATTTCCTTTTTTCTTTCTTTATTTCTGTCTATCTTTCATTGATTCATTCCCTTTTCCAACGTTTCACATTCTTCCCATCGAATTTTCAAGGTGGAAATCGTCGATCGTTTAAGCGTATCTCTTGGTTGGTCTTCACTTAGAGATATTCTATGGTAGCGCCCCCATTGTGTCTCCAGATCGAGCATACCCTATTCAGCAAACCGGCGGGAATTTCGGGTTGCCGAGTTAGAATTAGGGCTTCGATTGGATTATCGGGACGACGGGAGTCTGGCTCTTCCGCTCTACCCACGTCCACACCCTCGTCCATGCCCACCCACGCACGGTATACGAGTGCGAATCACCCTCTCTATTCTCTCCCTCCCACTCTCTATCTCATTCTCTCTCTCTCTCTCTCTCTCTTGTTCTCTATCCTCCGACAGTCACTCGGGTTCTCCGTTGCCTTGGCCGTGTGTATGTCCGTACGTTAACCTAAAACGCCAGGGACAGCCGGTTCCGCAGGACAGAAGGACGGTTCTCGCCTGTTGGGACGTCTTTAATTGGGTTGGCGACACCGTACTTGCAGGGAAATAAAATGTATCTCCCTCTTCCACCAACCTTTCCCCTATTTCTATTTCTCTTTCTCTTTCTACATCCCCTTTTACCTCTTCGATGTCGCTTTCTCACTAAACTCGAATGTAGGAGAACTCGATCAGTTTTAACATCGATACGCCCTACGATCTTCCTACAGGCTCTTGAGGTTTGCCCTACCGATGGATGTAAATCGAACTTTGAAACGTTTTGCGAGATCACGAAGTTGAAACGAACTTCGACCATCCAACGATATTAGAATGAAAATGACCTCGTTAGATTTAGATTGGAAACGAGTTGTCTAGTAGTCGATTTCAAGGAAAACTCTTGTCGAATTTGTGAAAAATCAAAAGGAACACGAAACTCCGAACCGTAACACTACCAGTTAAGACGGTTAAAAATAATCGCAGCGAAGGTCGGTTCGTTGGATCTCTCCGGTTAAAATAAACGCTTGCCTTGTAACGGTACTGTGATGTGTGCCACGACAATTCGAAGGGACGCGGCGAGAGATAAAAGGACCCCGAGCCCTCTTGGGTGGGCCTCCCTCCCTACGTACGGTTCTTTGGTCATCACTGACTGTGTACGATTTTACCCTCTTTTGATATACACCTATATGGTGGGTGGGCTCTGTGTTGTTTTTTTCTCCAACACGACGACCCTTTCTATTTTCTCTCCTATAATTATCACTTGTTCAACAATCACGATATAAAACGTATAGGGAGAAACGGCAATGTGTTTTTACTCGTTTGGTCAAATTTTATATATTTCTTTTTTTTTAATATCAAATCTAAAGTATAATTTTATTACAAAAAAAGGTAACACAGATTTTTTTTAAATTGCACCTTTTTTAAAAAGACTGAATGCATACAAGAATTTTAACTATTATAATTACGAATAAATTTATAACAACGTTATTTCCAATTCAATAATATCCAACAATTAAATTTGTAATCGGTATAAATATATAATATACTCCCTAGAACGATAGGAATCGAATTCATCCTTTCTTAACCCGTTCATCCAAAGATTCGACTCTTTTCTCTCGTTTCAGAGCGTAAAAGCATTCTCCATCGAAATCCCAAAATCCATTTGGGAAAATACGAAGGGGGCGTGATGCACGAGGAGAGAAAATAGGAGAACGAGAAAGAGAGAAAGAGAGAGAGACTGAGAGGCGCCTTAGCCTGAAGCTTCTCCGGTAGCCTCGCGCGAGGGTCGTAATTAATTAAACAAGCAATTCATTACACATTCTACCCTCGTCCCGTAGCCGAAGGTAGCCGCCACAGAAAGGCGGCAAGACCAAGGAAATTGATTGAGAGAGGTTTGCCTCCTATCCTCCTCGACCTCCACCTTCACCTCCACCTTCACCTCCACCACTACCTCCTTTTCCTCCTCATTCTCTGCCACCTCTTCTTCGCACGAATGTTCTTTCTAACAAACGTTTCTCTTCTCCGAAATTCAAAATCCATGTTGTACGAAGTGAAAAAAAAAAGATCGAAATTGAGCGGACATCTTTTTATTTCTTTTTTTCTTTTTGTCGCTTAATGTTTGGTGAGAACAGAAGAAGAAGATGAGTAAGTAGAAAGAGATAGGAGAAGAAACGGGTAGCGACGGGGAACGAAATGAGGAGCTGTCGTTGCCAGCTGGTAACTCTCGAGAAATTCCCTGGCAGTCATCCCGCGAATAAGGGGAATGATGTCCGATGAAATCGATAGGGAGGACGACTTCAGATAGGGAAGTTTGAGAAGTTCGAGTCGATTTCCTTTCGTTTCTTAGCACCAACCCTATTACAGCACCGTTGAGTATTACCTACGTCCGGTTGTAATGTTCGTAGTAAGCAAACCAGTTGGAATCTAAATTTCGCTTGGACGAGAGGGTCGAAACAACACAGAGTAGAGCAAAAGCAAATAACGTTTGGTAGGTATGTTACGTAACGAGGAAAGACGTTTCGTTACTCCTTTCCGGTGAAAGGAGAGAAGAGCCCTAGGACCTTCTTACCCTTCCTATTACAGAGTTTCTGGTAATTGTATGTCCCGAATATAGCATGAGTAGTAGAACTACTTGGAGAAGTTTGCGTAAGCGTGTGTTAGCGACATAACACGCGCAATATCTTCGCGGGGCTAACGCCGCAACCCTTTGTCAATGTTACGGCCAACCAGGCCCTACTTATAAATAATGGCAATTGCACGAAACTTAGACACCAGGTCGAGAAGGAACCGCACACGAGAGACCATTTCAAGTTTCTACCTATACAATCACGTATTACATGGATTTACATGATCAGGAAGAACATTTTCATGGAAATTTCATCAGATGACCTACTGCGTGAGATTGGAAATCGATGAAAGAGAAAGTAAGAAGAGACAAGAGATAGAGAGAGAGAGAGAGAGAGAGAGAGAGAGAGAGATTATACAAGAGACAATTGTTAGCAATCAGATGATTATGATCAAAGCTTTGTGAAATTGTTATTATATAGGTCAGGATTAATAGTACACGCGATAACAAAGATCAATACCTTCGAAATTGTAATAGTTCTCCGAAGACCACTTATTAAGCCATGACCATTGGATGGATTCTTCGACTACGAGAATAAGCATGCATAACACACTCACTACATATAATAGAAAATTAGAGAAGAATAGAAATGCTTACAGTGATACTCACTGGTCTTGGATCGCGGCTCGCGTGGGCCGTCTACGGTTACTTTGATAGCCTTCGTGTAAGTTGCCACTTGAGGTGGCGTTGTTGATACCGTTATCGTCAATGTAAAACTTTTTCCTGTAAACAGACAAATCAAAAAACATTCACAGATTATTACAATTGGCTTTTGCGATTTTTAATCTTTGATTTTATATTTTTACTAATTAACAATAAATTAATGAAAAAGTAAATACAACTTTTTTATTTTTTAAGATACTCAATTGAATGTATCAAATGACTATTGTGTAGAACCAGGTAAATTAGGATACCCATAGTTTGACAGACCTGATTTTCTTCTTATTCGATGCAAACAATACGTTTTCTGTCACGTCATATCATCAGTGACTAAAGTTTGTTTCTTTTCTGGACTACTGTGATGATAAATTGACCGCGTAAAATGTTTTATTATTTAAAGTCACACACAGATATTGACAAATACAGAATTCGAAACGTCAGAGGAAATCGGACAATACCATGAACTGAAAAATGAACGCATTTCAACAATGAAATATTTTAACTTAAAGATTATCTATGGTATAATAAAAATAAAGTTATATTGTTCTCTTATCTTTTAAGATCGCGATACATATCTTGGTGGCAGTTAATGCTTTAAAGATCATAGAAAAAAGAGTGAAAAGGGTCCATCTCTCGACCAGGTCAAAAAATAAAGAAAAGATCTTAACAAAAGGGAAATCTCTAAAATCGAGATTTCATGGGAAACAGGAAGGAATCAAAGCACGATGATCGAATTCTTCGAATTCCCAACCGTTGGACGAACCGCAAAACGAGTTCGGTTTGTTCGTGGAGACCAGTTAGTAGGATGAGTTCTGTTTCTGTTTCTCTCTCTCTCACACTCACTCATTCATTCTTTTTTCTATCTCTTGTGTGTGTGTGTGTGTGTGTGTGTGGGTGTGTGCAATGTTCGTTCTCTATCGCATCGGCCGTTCTCGCAGCGCGTCGATTCGCGAAAGCGAACGCGAAACCTATTCAACGTCGGCGCTGAAAGTTCGCAAACGTGGTTAGCCGTGCGAAACTCCGTGGTAACCGAATTAGCCGTCGGTAATGTATCGAGGGCGTCGTCGACAGTGACGGTGGCCAGCCAGAAGAGTCGAACCTGTATACGGGAGCGCGCGCGCACATCCACGCACCCACGCATGCATGGGAAAGGGAAATAGAGATAGAAAGAGTAAGAGGGAAAGAGGCATGGAAGGCTCGGAATTATGCTAAAAAGCCTGTTAACCGGGAATAATGTCGCGGAAAAACTCACACCGTCGTGGAAAACAAGCAAGCGGTCCGTCGAACACGCGGAGGTTCACCGCAATGCCACCATCCCCTACTGCTACTGCTGTTACCTCTCGTCAAACCCCATTGGGCCATCCCTAAATCGCCACCCCTTCTCGATTCCAATCCTCTGTTTATCGTTACGCAAGGATTAATTAAAGTTTAATTTTTTTTTAGTTTATGCAAAATTGATGGTTGATCTTTTTGTTGAAATTTTTAACGCCAGATGATTATTTAGTTATTACTATTTTCTACGTATTTCCAATTTATATGAATGATCATATATATATATACATTTATGTATATATATATATATATATACTATAGGGACTTATCGCTAACCGAGTGGAAATTTAATGGACGCGAGATTTTAGTATATTTCTGTGTAATCGGATGCTATAATATAAACCGACGCATTTTGCCTCCGGACTGTTTAGAAAACGGGCTATTCAAACGCATTATGTTATTTATATCCGTATACAAAAGCGATACAACTTTTGCGTTTCGTTGCTACGCGTTGGCACTAACTGAACGACATGGTATTTATTTTACATTCTTCATGATCGTAATTAAACTGCGGTCGACGAATTTGGACGGTGCCATGCATGATCTTGAATTTGCTTTCGAAATGAAAATATGAGGAAAAAAAAAATTATCTAAATGGAAGGGAAAATCTGACTAAATAGAACGATCATTCGAATTGTTATAAACATTTACACGGATTTTGAAATTCTTTTTTTTTATGCGTTTATTCAAACGCGTTTCCACCCAATGTACATTCGTATTATTTCATTTGAAATAAAATATAATTAATACAATAGTTGACCTTAGGAAGTCTTATTTCTTTTAGAAAATAGAGATAGTTAACAGAATGGATAAATAAAAAGCGAAATATAATGGCGAGTGTCGAGCGTGGCCACACGGTGGTTCGCCACGCGAGCTTCTCGTTTTCCACGAGCAATGTAGCTTAAGTTTCACCTAGGTTTACTGGGAGTCACGCCATCCTCGATCTGCCTACTGCCTGTTTGCCTGCCAGAGCCTTTTCACCTACAACCTACCTATGCCTCGTAGTTAGGTAGGTACGCGTAGGTACATGGTATCACCCTCGGTGCCAGTCACCGTACAACCATTAAAAGTCTTTTCTCCCCTTTCGCGAGACAACCTTTTTTTTTACTTTTTTTTTTGTTCAAACGCGAGACTCCTCTCACTCGTTCTTTCGTTCGTTCGTTCTTTCCTTTCCTAGAAATGTTTTTTACTTAAACTTTATACTTGTCCGAGTTGTTAAACGTATTGTGTGTTGACTTTAAACCGAAAATGTTGCTCGTTTCAAACCTACACCCCCTTTTCACTTACCTCTATGCATTTCAATGTAAAAAGTCTTTTCAAAAGTATGACATTTCGTTGACACGTTTGTTTTTCAACCAAAAAATATATAAAATACCAAAATTACTTGATGCGTTATTAACTTCTCTGTTTATGAAATGAAGGGACATTACAATTTTAGAAATCAGATTTTACAGGCATGTTTCATTTAACGATGAAGTTGGGAGGGCAGTCAGGGGGGTTTAGTGGGAAGTGGGGGTGGGGAGGAGAGAACCAGTGGCGCGAAGACACGAAATTGAATTTGTATGAAATCGAATAGAGAAGAGAGTCGATCGAGTAATAGCTCGTCCTCGTCGATTCGCTGATTATGCTCGTTAGCATACGTTTCTCCATGAAAGGTGTACGCCTACGTGTGTATATACTATCGACATTAACATGTTATGCATATATATATACATGTGTGTGTGTGTGTGTTGTGTGTGTGTATATGTTGGGAGTGAATAGGTGTGTACGTTTGTAGGTGGAGGCTGTCCGGGTGCTGTCGAGCCAATTAATTAATTTCAATTTTACCCGGAACGAATCGCAAATGCGCTATTGTAGCCTGATAACGAATTGATTATGGTCAGGACACGCAGGCCGAGCCGTTATCGCTTGCGGCTACTATACCTTTTCTCTTTCTAAATTTCGGAAAATAAGCGTTGGTCGTTTCACGAAATTTAGTTCCAACTGTGAACATTTAATGAGAAAGAGAAAGAAAGAGAGAGAGAGAGAGAGAGAGAGAGAGAGAGAGAGAATGAGCAATTTTATTCTAACGACTTCACGTACGAACGAATTAATTATAGTTGAGTGTAGGATATGAAAGAAGACAGGCTCTTAACATTAATGATGCTTTTATCTGATAAAAAAAGAGTGACTTAGGTAAAGTTGGCCTCGTATATATGTATATGATTAGAAGGACGAAAAAGCACTTTCATCTTAGAAATCGAGAGGAAGGAAATCCCATCCTTGATAACAAAGTTCCAACGTACTCCTCTATATTCTAGGCTGAAACTATAAGCACCCAAATGATCTATCTCGTTAAAGGGCTTAGAGGCAAAGGGGTAGAAACGATCCAGTACCTTCGGGGTAGATTTTGCTCTGATGGAGCAGGCATTACAGTTGAACGTGCGGCAAGGGGTCTCCGGCTTATCATCGATATTGCAAAGCTCTCGACTATCATACTATCGTGCTAGTCTTCTCCGCGAATGATGTTATTCGTGTTCTTACTTGTTCTTGTTGTTGTTGATGTTGTTGTTGTTGTTCTTCTTCTTCTTCTTCATATTCGTTTTCTTCTTATTTCTTTAAGTTTAAGGATTGTTCGTCTCATAGTTCACGAATAAAGTTTATTAAAAATTACAAACTATGCAGATTCGATGATCCAACGAACCTTTTAAATTCAATGAGCTTTGAGACTTAAGTTCGTACGAGTCTGAGTACCTTTATGTTCAGAGAACAAGAGGATCATTATGGATTCTAGGGCGACAATTCGGTGCACATCGGTTTCTAGGAATATTCAAGGAATGAACGAACGAATGAACGAAGAGACGAGAAACTGACAAGAGAGACACTTCTCTTACATTCTTCATCCTAGCTTATGTTAATTCCATGCCAAGCGAAAACAATCGAGAGCTAATCCCAGACAAATGACAGACGCTTGCGAGCTTCTAAAATCCAAAGAGGGTGAAGTTTCCCTCTCGTTCGTAGTAAGACTAGAAGAGACAGAGAATTCGACAAATCTGTGATTTACGAAGAGCGAATCGTGTTCGCGAAAAGGGTTCCTAAGATCTGAACAAAATCTAATGTTTTCTTCTCTAGACCATATCCTACCATTCTAATCGTTATCTTCTTTAAACTTAAATTGTTGGAAATCGTTCGTCAAAAAAAAGTGAGAGACCAAAAAAAAAAGAACAAGAAAGTAAAGAAATTCTTATTCAAAGGAATAATTGTATCGTCGAAAGTAGGTCGAACTACTGAGTAGAAATTCTCCGTTGCAAGGTCGAATTGGATTAGCTGAAGTACCTAGGCTAATAACGTTAATTAAAATCCGTCTGAAACCTCAATTAATATCAGCACCAGCCACCCTACTTTTGGCTTCGTTGCGTTACGTTTCTTCCCCATTTTGCTCTTCTTCCGTTACTCTCTAACGATGAAGGAAGGTGGGTGAAATAAACACGTTGAATTGGTCTGTAGTAGTGCGGACAAATAAAAGCCATTACCCATCCCTAAGATATCTTCGTCGTCGTTGTCGTCGTCGTCGTCTTTGTCGTCTTCATCGTTTTCGTCACGATCTTCTCCTCGAAACCATCCTCACACAATAAAGAGATACTAAGAGAGAAATAGTTAGCTACTGTTCGTTCAATGTCAACCCAAAAAGGAAGCTTGGAAAGACAGACTGCCAAGACTTTTCCCTTTTGGTAAGGGATAAAGAAAAGGAGGGTGTCTCAAGACGTCCACGACCTACCCTTACTACAAGACCAACGAAGATTCTTCCTTGTACGAAAAGGGTCCCTACCTCTCCCTTTCTTACTTTCCTCTTTCTCGTTTTCATTCGTGATGCAGAAGGGGCGACACGCTTCGTCGACAGAAGCCAAACAACTTTCTACTTTTATGAATGAAACAAGGGGAAAGTAGGCCAAGAAGGTTCAGCGTCTTTTAAGATCAAGAATAATCTTCTTCGATCAGTGTATCTCTTTTTTTCTCTTTCTCTCTCTCTCTTTCTTACTATCTTCAATATTCTTGATTCAGAATTAATTTGGAACGCGTATCGAGTAACACAATAATGAAAATGTTTTCGTGAATTTCTGAATTTCGGTTTAGCGAAAAACCATTTGAAATTTTCTCATAACTCTATTCTCTTCTTCATAGTCTTCTAAGAGATAAATTTATTCTAACTAATAATTCTTAAAGGAAAATCTTTACTCACCTCTGCCACTTCTACCGACGAACCTTAGATCGTTGAATTTAGCTACTTGATTTTTCATCAATGCCGTAGAATTCCTTAATTCGGCGCAACAATTTTCATCGTTACCAGCACGAACTGTCACTAAAGTACCGTCGCCAACTTCTCCCAAAGCTACCACTTTAAATGCCACCGGTAACGTCTTGTTCGATCTCCAGTGGGCTGGTAAAACCGTACAGACCAAATGTGGTGAGCCTGTGGAAGAGGAATCATTTCAATAATGAGAAGAAAATGAAAATTATTTCAAATCAAAGTATGATCCTATGATTTTACAAATCTTTTTACTGATGTCAACGAAGATTATGATCAATGTACATAAAATTTAATCATAAATGATGCAATTTTTTTATTAATCTTTCCAATTATACAATGGGAATGAATTATTCTGTTACTTGTATTAATACAATAACGCAATACTAATTGTACAGATAATTGTGACTGTGAACTGAGTAGTTTTTATTAAAATGAATTACATTATCAACAAAATAGATTATAATAATATAAATGTGCATCTATTTTCTAAATTATTCCATTATCGTAATTACTGGTACAATTAAAAGTACTATAACATAAAAAATAACATTACATATATGTCAATAGATAAATAATAGATGAAATAAAGAATAAAATGAAATAACAATTAAAAGTACTATAACATAAAAAATAACATTACATATATGTCAATAGATAAATAATAGATGAAATAAAGAATAAAATGAAATAAAAAATATATAAAGTTAGTGACAACGCAAGACATAACGTCACGAATTATTATTATTATTATTATTATTATTATTATTATTATTATTATTATTATCATTGCTATTATTATTAACTAGTGTTAGGAACTCGAAAGTTTATTGTCACGAATACCAAATTCCGCCAGTCTTCCCGTCCAACGACACGAATTTTTATAAATAATTATTGAGAAGAAAAATAAATTAAAAGTCACCTGTCCTGACGAGTTCGCCAGGATGCTCGCTAACAAAATCACCAAGCGTTCTCTCGGCAAGAATATCGCTGGTCATTTTGGTATAGGCGTCCGTCAATGGCGAGACGCCGGACTCCGGTGAGGCAGCCGCCCCAGGAGCCGAAGCTCCTGTCAACTGCATCCTGGAAGAAGATCCTCCTCCTCCGCTACTCTCGCTTCCACCGCTAGATGTTCCACTGCCAGACTCGTTGCTCGATGTCCTCACCGAAGCACCGCCGCCGCTTCCGGTTACCGTGTTTCCGCCGCCGCCACCGTTGTTGCAACGGTCGAATATATCCATAGGCAGTCAGAACGCCGGATGAAACATCCTTCCATTCGGTTCGTACAACACCAAACCGACACTTTTTAAAAGATCTTCAAATCTTAACACCTTTTCTTTTTTTTTCTTTTCTTTTTCTTTTCTTTCTTTTTTCTTCTTCTTTTTCTTCTTATTTATTTCACCGATAATAATTATTCTTAGCAAGTTCAATATTTTAACATTACCATCTTGTTACTTAACTTTATCGAGAAATTTTCTAATACATTATTGAGATTAAGATTAATCTTTCAACGCTTAAACTTTCTCAATTATTGTCGATCTTATCAAATAGTTATTAAAGTTTAACGGACGATATGATATCCAGCTACGAATTCACCGAGATCTGCAACCAGAGAAATCTTCATTTTTCAAATTGCTTTAGCCTAACTCTTCCGTATATTGTCGACGTTAATATGAAAGCACGAATTAAACGTAGGAATGTATATACTGATGTTTAAACGTTCTAAAACGCACGAAGGGTAAATAAATAATCAAAATAATATGTTTTTTTTCGCGAGGATAGGTCAGAATACGGATCGTATTATTCGTATATACAGAATGTTTATCAGTTTGAAAGAAAGATATAGAGAAAGATAAAAATAAAGAGGGAAAGAGAAATAGATGGTGTAGATAGAGAAAAACAGGAAAAATACTACAAAGAGAAAGAGGGAAGGGAGAGATTGGAGAATGAGGATGAAGAGGAGGAGGATGAGGAGATGGAGGAGTTGGAGGAAGGGGAGGAAGGGGAAAAACGGTTGACACGAACGAAGCGACTCGCACACTTTTCACGCGGGCGGCTGGTGACGTCACCGTTCATTCAGTAATTTTTGCGCACGTCACCGGAGCTGACACGGCGTATCCAGGTGGTACGGAGGGGCAGACTCGCGAGAGCTAGTAGTGGGGACGGAAAAAATAGGGGAAAAAGAACGGCCACCAGCGGTGAGGCAAACCCCCACACACGAATACTCTCAACCCCTACGCACTACGACCGCGTGTCAAACTACACGTGGTACATTACCACGTTGTTCTCTGTCAATTCTTCGTCTTTCGTCTTTCCTCCTTCCTACTTCGTTGCCAAAAAGAAAAAATAACTTATTTTTAACAACTTAAAGAAGTAACATATTAGTTAGTTAAAACAGGCCTTATTAGAAATTTCGAATCGATCTCTGGTCTGTGGTCTCTGATCTAATTGAAAAGTTTTCTTAACGAGGATATTATTTTGATGAAAAAGTTATAAAAAAATAGTGTCAGTGATATGAAATTTATTCAAATCCGTAATAATTCCCATAATATTTGAATCGATCGTTTATTGGCTACCTACGATTACCAATGAACAGAAACCGCTCGGGAAATTATGTAGAATCGATAAGTGTTATTACATTACGCTCGTTAAATGAGTAATTCATACAAATATAAAGAGGAACGTTACTACCGTCATTGCGAACCTAATCGATCCCATGATTTTTTTCCTTCGAACCGAAAGAAATCGATGACGGAATTGAAATTTTGAAAGAAGTTACGAATTTACAAAGAATCGACAATATATTCCATAGAAATGTTTGTATTGATGCGTTTTAACGATTTAAAATGAAAGATTATGAACAAAATGTTGCAATCGATAGTCCCAAGGAATTCTCGAAGATCTTACGAGAGAAACTTTCGTAAGATTCTTCGACGACGTTGCGACGGTTAAGATGCCCGCTTAACTTCGCATTCAAATCTCTTACCAAGCTCGTTGCTTGTTGCCTTTTCCAAAGAAAAAAAAACGATAGGCAGATCGAGACACAATTGTTCGATATTTCTGCGAACATTCGTTTACGATTTTGACAAGTATTAGTTGAAATTCGAGCTGTCATCAAACAACTTGTTCGAAGTTTGAGATTGTTGAAGCATCGACAAGATTTGTAAAATGAATTATTTTAAGATCCAGAATGATAATAAAGTGATTTTTATCGGCAATTTTTTTAATGACTGAAATGATCTTCTTTTTCTTTTCGATGACGAGATCAATCGATTGGACGAACGATCTTCGATGTAGTTAAAATCTCGAATACGAACGAACGTTAACACCGTTATTATTCTTATTTCGAAGAAGGAACTTTGTTCGATATGAACATCACGATTCACAAACAACACTTAAAATAACTCGGGCGAAAGATTTCCCTTTCCGAGTAAGAAATATTCTCCGTGTAGGAATAATTTTAATCACTGAAATGATCGTCCAAAATGATTGCATCCAAGATACACGGGTAATAACACAACACTAACTCGAATAATGACAACTGTCCTTTATTCACACACGAATTCTTCTGACACAAATAACGGAAAATGGAAAAATAAAAATATTAACACAACCATCATTTGTAAACAATTTCTAATCCGTTCACTGTGTTCACTTTTGAAACAATAAGATAAATCAAATAAATAATAATAATAAAAAAGAATAACAGAAAAGGTTATAAAATTCGTAATGCACAATTAAACCAAGTTAAAGACGATTACATGAGTATATTATCCGAGGGTAGTAGGATTTGGCTTGGCAGGATCATCGAGATTCCTTGAAAGGTCCTCTTGGGATGTTCCGAGGTAACTCGTGAACAATATTCCAGAAGGATGATAGGACGATATCCGTGAGGAGTCTTCGGTGCTTCTATTCTGGGCGTGCTACGGTACTCTGTGGTGTATTTCGGAACACCCGTTGGGGTCACTAACTATAATTTCAGCGGTTCGTGTGAGGCAACAGCCGTTGACGCACTGGTCCATGCCAACACACGCAGCATCCCTTTCCCCTTTCCTGGTTCCTCTCATACCCTTCTGCCACCCCACTCCTTCCAGCCATCGTTCCTTCTCTCTCTCTCTCTTTCTCTTCCCAATGCGCGCTCCAACTCCCTCTTTCTCTTTCGCTGCTCCTCTCATTGGCGCGCTTCGCGTCTCTCTTTCCCTCTTTCAAAACCCTCATTCTATCCCTATCCGTCTCTCTCTTTCTCTCCCACGTTGCTCTTTATCGCTTTATCTCCCACCGGACTCGAAGCTCTCTCCCTCTCGCGATGCCCACCTCTCTTTCTCTATCTTTCTCTTTCTCTTTCTCTTTCTATCTCCCTTCTTTCCCCTCGAACCCTTTTGCGGTATGGCTCGCGTGCTGGACATCCGTGGGGAGCTCGGCTTTGATCGATCGATCGAACCTCGATTTGATCGCTTTCCCCCGTGGTCCACTCTCTCCTCATCCTCTTGTTCGTTGTCCTCGGCGATTTCTTTTCAAAGAATTCGCCACCATCGTTATTAGATCGTTCGCGAAGAGACTTGCGAGTTTTGCAAAATTAAGCGCCCACGGATTTTCATAGCAAAATCATGATCTCTCAACTCTCTCTCTAGTCGGCTTAACTTCCTGACACTTTTATATTATTATTTTTCCTTTTTTCCTTTTTTCCTTATATTTTTGTTAACCCATTCTTTCTGATAATAATAAAAAAGAAAGAGAGAGAAAAAGATAAAAGAGAGAGAGAGAGAGAGAGAGAGAGAGTAGGTTTAACGATTCACAAATGACACAGTGATAAAATTGAAACGATCAAGTGAAAAAAAAATAGAAAAGAAAAAGAAAAAAAAGAGAAAAACAAAAAAGGAAAGAGAGAGAAAAAAGAATTTTCATTTCTCATAGTAACGAATCAACCCTACCTATGCGCTACCGAATAGATGATGATCGTATTTTCAGAGAAATCCGAGGTTATCCTGCGTGTTTGCCTGCCGGCAAGTCTGCGACCGGTTGGATATCGTCAGGATATATTCGCGCAGGAAATGGGTAGCTCCATTGTTTGCACATTCGTACAAACAGTGCAGCGTGAGGATGCGCCCGGCGAACTCTCTATGTTTGATTTTCGAAAGTGAAGCCGTATTCCATTGTACGCCGTATGCCGACGCGAATGATATCGCGAGTTGAGCTAGTATGTTGGGCCTCGGTAAAGAATCGAAACTATCATTGCAAAGATGTCGATCATTCCTCATGATCTGGGAACATGACAGAGTGTAATCCTTTCCTTAAAAGTTTTTCCATGCTTAAAAGACGAAAAAACAGAAAAAGAAAATGGAAGAAAATGAAAAGAAGAAAAAATAATTGAAAAACAATTAAAGATAATTCTAATTGTTCAAAATTTGGAAGAAAAAAGCAAAGAGAGGCTAGAGGAGGAATGTTAAAGAGAGGAACGAAAAAGTACGAGTATCGATGAAAGGTGGGGAGGGGGGTTAGTGGGTGGTATTCGAAGGTCCAGTCGAACGATCACCGACGAGACGGTGACAAACAGCGATACGGTGGAAACGTGGAAACTGGACGGCCGTCGTCGTATTGACAAACGACCTAACGCCAGTGTGGACCGCTGCATTCGACGAGATTCGAATTATCTCTGTTGGAGCTTGTCAATGCAAATGCCATACCTACATTCAATTACCTCTCGTCACGCTCCGATCAACGCGTTTCGCCGACGAGATACTTCCTGCGTTCCAAACAACTCGATCCGATCTTCGACTACTCCCTTCTTGCTCCTAAACGCCAACCCCTCCACCTGACATACACTTCTTCTTTTATTTCAATATTATTCTCTTTTTGTATTCTTTTTATCTCAAAATCTGATAGATACTTTTGTAACACCGCATTCATCGAGACACTTTTCAGAGGATTTATCTTAGCTATTCGGGAAAACTTTTTTTTAAATTAGGTTAATCGTTGATAAAAACGAGCAAGGGGAAACAACCCACAGGATGTCACACGGACACGATATCACTGAATGGACTCGTCGTCGATTGATAATTGATACTCGAATGCACTTCTCGTCGATCGGGAAAATGAAAACTAACCTTTCACTCTACTCTCTCCCTCTCTCTCCCTCTCTCTCTCTCTCTCTCTCTCTCTCTCTCTCTCTCTCTGTGTGTGTCTCCCTATTTTTCGCATTCTCTTTATCCACGTGGAATACGATACAATTTACAATGTGGACGATGACAAGATCGTACGTACATACCAACTTGGGGATCCGAAATAGTCTCTGGTCACTCACGATAATCACGATATGAAGTTATTTAAATGAATATCACACTTTTATCCAGTCACGAGATCACGAATCATCGAAGAGTAATTCGAATCTTCGAGAAGTCGAGTATCCGATGAGAAATAGAATCTATCGGAATAACAAATAATGGTTTCACGAAAGAGGATTGTAGCGATCACGTGTGTTGTCACGCTAGAGAGAAAGAGAAAAAGAGTGTTGGTTAGAGAATGACAATTCGCTCTAGCGTTCAACGAGCGAGATAAAAAAGACAACGTGTATGTGGTAGTTCACATACGATTGAATGAAAAATATTTGTGATAAGTGATCGATGTCAAGAAAGAAAGAAAAAAAGATGGTAGGTAGATAGGAAAAAGGAATAAACAAACGGTGTGAGTTTTAAAAACCGATTCTGGTGTTCGTTCGCGATATCTACGAAACCGAGGAAGCCTCTTCTACCAGCGGCTTAGAGAGAGAAACGAATACTGGCAGCGTGCAATGGTAACGTGCGTGCATGCGAGAAACAAAGCTGACGGTAGCACCAGCAACACACCAGCAACGCCAACGGTAGCAGCAACCGTACCGCGTGAACGCTAAACCACCCCTTTCGTTCCGCCGACCCTTTTCTACTCTCTCTTTCTCTCTCTCTCTTACTCTCTTTCTCTTCTCCACTATGCTACGACGACAGAGATAAACTCAACCAACTCTCTTTCTCTTTCCTACCCGATACCTTTACCACGAGCAAAACTCTCTCCCCTCCCTATCTCTTCTCCAACCACCCCTACCCTTCCGTGTGCCGCCCCTTCCACGTGACTCGACCACCCCTACAACGACGTCGACGACGATGGGGGTGCTCCTCCAAGTTGGAGGGAGGATGCCGTTTAGACATCCAACCTCCCTCCTCTACCTTCTACTCTTCATCTTTCTACTACTCTTCCTCCTATTCCTCTACCTTCTCTATATCTCGACTCCCAGCGGTGAACATGTGTAACACGCAGCCTTGATTACGCGCCCGCGGCCTTGTAAAAATTATTATTATTATCTCGACCTACTACCATCGCTATTACTTACTTTTTTCTCTTTTTATTATACTCTCTCTCTCAATTTTTTTTCTAGTGCCTTCTTCAGATATTTTCAAAATTCCTAACACTTCTTTCCCTTTTTTATTAATAACATTTATCTTTTTTTTCTGTCTCACTTAGTTCAATTCCCATTGACCGCCGCCGCCGCCACCGCCACTATTACGCGTTGATGGGTAACATAATCCACGTTAATGTTTTCTCGTATTCGGTTTAGGCGATTCTTTGATTCGCTCGATGTTTGAAATCATCGATGGCCGTTAATTCGTGAGTAGAAAGCGGCCGTAATTAGAAACGCGATTCTAAATAGCCCGACGGGCTTCGGGAGTGGCAGAGAGAGAAAGGGAGAGAGAGAGAGAGAGAGAGATAGAGGAAAGAGAGAGAGAGAGAAGAGCGAAATGAAAACGCGTTATCGATCGAGGGCTCGATTAAACCGTTCAATGGAGACGTACGACGAATCTGCGTTAATTCCTGCCCGTTGGACGGTGCAAAAGAATCGTTTGCATCTCGTTCCGCGCCAGCGAGTCGAACATCTATTTGGTTAATGCTTAAATGATCGCGGCTCATCGTTAACCAGGGCCCTGTCGTTAATCCTTATTATATTACACGGTGTGTTTTACATTTTGTTGTTCGTACTCGATAAAAATTATTGGAAATTAAAATTTTGCATTGAATAAAACTTTATGGATAGATAAACATTATTAAACAATTCTACTTATGATAATAGAATTTCTTTATAAATGTACTGAGAAAAATTTTTATAGAATTTTTATTTTTGGGTTTTAGAATTGTGCAAGTAATATTTAAATGTTTGGCAAGCAAGCAATGAACCGGAAATGATCTAACTGAAATTCGATGAGGGTGGTTGTTTTCTGTCTACTATGGATATACTTTACTCATGGTATAGTTGGTCTTATGCAAAGTACTACTCGTTCATTTGTTTAAATGTTCTACACTGATAAAAGGCACTCAAATGAGAGAGACTCATATCCCTACGGTCAACAAAAAGGTACACAAATTTTTAATCAAGATCCACTTTAGTTTTCGAATTGCAAATACACGTGCACACATACTATTCATTAATATAAGTCGTTTATTAAGAAATATTTGTATTAAATTATCTTAATTGCGTAATACGAAAAGAATCTTTCTTTAAAACCCAATAGCAATCGACTAATCAATATGATACGCTTACAATCTTAGCGTTGAAATGTAATTTAAAGATACTCCGAGTAATATCATTAAACGTGTAAAACAAGTAACTTTAGGCAATGAGAAACCACTGAACAGGTGAATGTTTTGGCTATAGTTGAAGGACCCTTGGACAAGTCTAAGAAGGGGTTAGAGTAAATCGAAAACTCGTCTGAACGTAACGCATGTGCCGTTTCACGGGTGCTCTTTGGCTGCTGTTAGCGTAAAACGACGCGACGGCTTTTCTTGAAAGAGAAAAGAGAACGAACGATACGAACGCGGCTTTTCCCTGCTTTCTGGTCGAAGTGGGGCTAACCGCAGAATCGGAGGCAAGATGGCAAAAGTAAGTCGAGAGTCGAGGGGCGGTCCTGTGGCCTGCCCGGCCCACTGGCGCATCCTCCTTCTCTCTTCTTTCTCTATCAAACCAGACTAAACGTAAGATCTCTCCTTAAGTCTCATATATTTTCTTATTCTCTTACAAAAACATATGACTTTTGTTTTTTCTTTTTGTTCTTTTTTTTTCTTTTCCTATTCCACCAAGTTTAATATTTTAACATTAACACTTTGCGCTTTTACTTATTTTTCTATTTTGTTTCTATCAGCTTCCAATTTTTTTAAATTTTTATTTAAAATTTATTTTAACTAAACAATGAAGCAATGTAAATAAATATTATGAGGAAAAAAAAATTCAATTAAATATCCGTTTTATTCACATAATTATTATATTTTGTAATTTTCAAGGTTATGATATCTTCTGAGGTAAAAACTAATGTTGAGTAATAGGAGTGCAAAGGGTTAAGTGACACGATTGACCCTTTGAATGTGGAATTCGGTTAACGATTGCAGTTGCTGGGGATAAGTGATTTTTTTTATTTTACTGTTTAACTATTTTGATTATATAAAAGAATAAAAAGGAAAATAATTTCCTTCCAAACCAAGAAAAATCGAAAAAATCTATAATAGTATATATGTGTTCTTAATCAATGCGGATTGCTTTCATTGGACGCATATATGCGTTTATAGTATTAAAAGGATTAATATCAATTGATATTTTTCCCCCTTTTTTCTCCATCGTTGCAAAATTGGTTTCGATTATTTTCTGAAATTATTTTTTATTTTAATTACATCAGCAGTAATATTGTTTCAATACGAAATAATTTACGTTATAATAATAAATTAAAAACAATAAATTCTTTAAATATATTTTTCCCTGTCCTTATTTCGATACTTTCTGTAATTTTAAAATTTCTATTAATTTTAATATGAAACTATATGGAATATAAAAATCTATATTTTGAAAGGAAAAGAAAAAATTAATTTAACTCTCTCTTTCTCTATCATTTTTTTATGAATTTAAAGTTGTTAATAACGTTCGAAACTGTTTGAAATGGAAATATTAACGAAAGAAAAGAAGATAGAATTCATGTAACTTCAAAGCAATGACGTATGACGAACTCTTTCCATAATTAAATAAAATAGAAATTTTAATTAATTCTCCGAAACAGATAGAATTTAAAAAATGTTGGGATAACGATAAAAAAATGAAGAAATAAAAATAAAAGCAAAATAATAAAAAAGAAAAAAAAGAAAAACGACGAATTTTGACTGTAAATAATTTCAGAGAGCTTTGTGCACGAAAGTTTCTCATCAAGCACACACCGAAGTCGTTGATCCTTCTCAATCGAAAAGTCGAGAATGTAAAACAAAAAAACACATCCCCTCCTGTAAAGCACGAGGTAAAAGGGTAGAATAAACATTTCTTGAATGGTTAGTAGCGACGTGGTACGAGAACGATTGGAGGGTAAAGGGAAGTTTGCGGTTTTAGAGAGGGGGGATCGGTTCCAGACTTTGCAAGCACGAGTGAGACGGACATAGGGGTGCCTCCTACGTGTACGAGAAAGATGGATTTTCGAGCTTCTAAAAGTAGACGAACGAGCTCGAACGAGTTTACACGTTGGATTATACTCGCCTATAAAGTTAATAAAATCTTTCAAATATTACACAAACGCGCATACATGTACGTACGTACGTATGTACTTAGACATCCGATTGTTCTCATAAAACTAACTAACATAAATTTCATTCCAAAAATATTGGACAAATATTTGAATTATTTTTTATAGAAAACTTCTACGTACATTGACAAAAGCAAAAGTAATTTTTGCCAATAACTTTAAATTTTATCTGTTTTTATATATTGTAATTTAAAAAATTATTCTTAATTAATAATTTTTTTTCTCTTAAATAAAACGATTGTATAATAAATCTTTCATAAGTGTTCACATTCGAATATTAGTACAGAAAACTTTCGTATTTCGGCGCTAAAATGCTGCGCGAATGACACAAAGTGAGACTATCGTTCAGCTCTCAGTACAGAGATGGCAGCATCAATATACTTTTACTATCCGAAGGTTGTTCCCATGTAAAAGGAAACAGTTTTTGAAATCACCCTTCTCTCAAAGATACGCTTACTACTGTATAGATATTTAATATCACAACTATTTGCATTTTGTAATTAAAAATAAAAACAAAATAATCTATCGATTTTCTGAATGAAATGAAAAGCCTCTTTATGTCGAAGGGGTTGAAAGCTCATCCCACTTACATAATACTTTCGATAAAAATATTGTTTCAATTTCAGAGAGAGTAAAAAGAAAAGGAAAAATGGACAAATTAATTCGATAAATTTTACTAACCGATATTTTGAATTAAAAGTTTTTAATAGATCGATAGAGAAACGTAATCCACATTGGATGTGTTATTAAAAAAACAATGTAAAAAACAAGACAATGAAAAAAGAAATAAATAGACTCGAAATAGAATAATTCAAACGATCGTAAAACGTTAACGAATTAAATATCTTCTAGCAGTTTTGTATTCTAGATCAATTAGACGTCCGCTAAAATAAAAACGATTGATCGATCGTTAAATAAAAACCTTTAATTTAACACATTTCAGATTTTATATTTTGGAGTTATAATAATCATTGATATTTATTTTTATATCTATATTAATTGAATATTTTTAACAATAACGAAACCCTTGTCAAATAAAAACGAATTCCTCAAAATTATAAATTAAAATAATTTTATTTAAAAAATGAATTATAAACCTGTAAACTTATCAGTTTTACAAATTTCCTGCTATAAGTAAAAAGAAATAGCGAATTTTAATTTTTTAAGAATTTATGTCAATTACAATTGGTATAGCGATGCAGAATCATGTTTTAACAAGAAAACATGAATTTATGCAAAAATTAACACAATCACTTTTGTTTATCTAAATCTATATTTTTTTTGGTTCATTTGTTATCGTAAGATAAAATGAATTAAAAACGGCAAGAAATAAATTATTGCAGTTAGATGCTTCCTGTAAAGTTGACAGATGTGGCGAAAATAGTTCGGTAATTTTATTTTTAACGTAACTACGTCAACGTGACAACTTGAATTTCGATAAAAATATTAGAAAGACATTAAATACTCATAAATCTAAAATAAATCTCCTATAATTAACCAATGTAACTTGGAAGTTACGGATATAGAAATCCTATAACTTTCATTTCGTTTTTCTCTCAACAAACATAACTATTGCATTCATACCTAAGATTATTCATATTTTTTGGATACAATTTGATACTAAATCTAAAAAATAAAAGTACTCTAGTACAAATAATATTATAAAATAAATAATTAAAACTTATAAATATTTTTCTTAACTAAAACATGCAAAAAAAAAGGAGGATATTATTTTTATTCAGATTTAAAATTATAATCGTAAATGTTTCATCTTCCCTCTCACAAAAATGAAAAGAAAATAAATTCGCAATATAATTACAGTGAAAATAGTATTTCAATATTTCCTTTTGATTATAACAAATGATTAAAAATAATAAAAAATCGCAATGTGAATAACAAAACTTTCATCAAATATCCTCTTCTTTCTCAATCAATCTCGCTGTAATTTATTTTTGATCGGTCTTAAGAAGATGGCATCGTTTGAAAGAGCCCTACGCTTTCGTTTCCCGCTTTTAATCTAGAGATAGTAGTAGTAGTAGTAGTAGTAGTAGTAGTAGTAGTAGTAGTAGTAGTAGCAACAACAACAACAACACAGCAGCAGTAGCAGTAGCAGCAGTAGCAGTTTGTCGTTGGACGTGCATCGTACGCGTAACACACAGCGCGAGCGACAAACCCGCGGAGTGCAGCTCGCCAGAGAAAGATCGAGGGGGTGGGTTCGGGTGGCTGGAGGAGGAGGAAGAGAGAGATAGAGAAAGAGCTACTACTGGTGGTAGTGGATGTCCTGGTGGTGGAGTAGAAAGAGAGAAGAACATGGCGAGCAGCTAGCTAAAGACAGAAAGAGAGAATAAGTGAGTGAGAGGGAGAGAGAGAAAGTGAGAGAGAAGGACAGAGAGAAGGGGCGAGAGTTCAGTGTTTTGTTCGCGCGCGATGGACGCGTCGCCATAGTGACCGGCGGTTGTTTATTATTGCTTCCAGCGGTCGTAGAGGGTGGGTGAGGAACGGTGGGGCCAGTCAAAAGGGCTAGGCGAGCAGGGATGGTGGTGGGGTGTACGAAGGGCGACAGGACAAGTGAGAGAGTAAAAGAGAGAGAGATAGAGAGTTGGCTAGCAAACGAACGAGAGTAAAAGAGATAGAGAGAGAGAGAGAGAGAGAGAGAGAGAGAGACGGGGTAGGTTGGTAGGTGAGTGGGTGGCAGTGGTGGATGCTGGCGTGCAACGCGAGGGAGTGGCGGCCGACCACACGAGGCCGAAAAACACACTCTCCGGCAAACCTACCCTCTTCTACCCCTTCTCTACCTTCTCTCGCTGGTAATGAGAGTTCGATAAAGCGCCGTTACCAGTGTGTGACGTCAGCCCTCTCTTTCTATCACTTTCTATCTCTTTCTCACTCACACACACTTTTTTCTCCATCTAGCAAATGTGTTGCTTTCTCTCTCTCTCTTTCTCCTATATTTTTTTTTTGCTGTTCGACTTTTTTTCTTTTTTAGTTGCCGTTAACACAGACTGTAATGGTAGTGGTAGTTTTGATGGTAGTAGTAGTGGTTGTGATAGTTGTAGTGGTGGTATTGATAGTAATAGTAGTAGTTGTAATAGTAGTGGTGATAGTGGTGGAAGTGGTGGCGATGCTAGTGGTGGTGGACAAGCTTGCGGCGTGACAAAAAACGAACTCGCAAAAATTTTGTTACATGTTGCGAGAAAAAGAGAGAAAGGGAGAGAAAGAAAGGGAAGAACTTTTTGTCCTAAAGGGGTCAAAAAGCATCACTCGATTGGTATAATACTTTTTTAAGAGTATCGCAAAATACTCTGTGGTGACTTCGTAAAAACTGAAACATAAAGAGGAAAAGGGTGGAAAAGTCGGTGAGGAGGTTGGTGATAAAAGAGGGAATTTTGCACTTCCGCATCGATCGTAGTAACTTAATGTAAGCGACATGGCATGATTCCACAAGTAGCGGAATGTGGGCCGATCATGGTACCATGGTAGGTCCTGTCACAAAGGTATGAGATGTCCGAGGTAAAAGAAATCGTCATCCGGATAATGCAAAAGATCGTGATTCATGAACGTGAACCCTAATCTTTTCTCTAACTCATTTTATCTTATTAAATTAATCTCACCTATCGGATATATTTATTAATAGGTATCATTTATTTTATAGAATATTTGAATACTTATAAATGAAAATATTATAAAATGTACCTACGTAATTTCATTGTTATCTCTCTCTCTCTCTCTCTCTCTCTCTCTCACTTTCTCTTTTTTTGTAAATTAATTTAAAATTATAACCAAGGTATAGATGTATATCATAGAATTCTGGATATAAATTATAAACGTTGAGATGAAAATAATGAAATAGTTGGTATCTTTATCAAATATGTATCCATCACCATCGCTTAAATAATCTCTCAATCACGTATTAGTCGAGTCTGTGTCATAGTCGGTAAATTCAAAGGAAGATTAAACAGTAATTGATCCTATCACGCACCTGTCCGAATTCCTTTGCTTCTACTTCGACTCCTCCTTCCATCTATCTCTCTCTCTCTCTCTCTCTCTCTTTATTTCTCACTTTTTCTTTACTACGGATTCGACGTGAAGAAGATGCGTACTAATTAAGAAAGGCATTCTGACGTACGGCTGATATACAATGGCATTACTTGGAATTATTAATTGGCCCGGAAAGGAAACGACATAAGGTCAACGTTTCGTTCCGCTTCGTTTTCTCGAAATGTAGTTAAATTTGAGAAACAAATCGATCATCTTTTATGTGATTATTCTTTTAAATATATGATTATTCGTTTATTCTTATTATATTATTTTTTCTTTAACTTTTACAAAAGAGAAGAAATCAATTTCTTGTGTTAGCGGGAGAAAAGAAAATCGTTTCCTCCGATGTGCTTCCGACTCGTTTTGTCGCGGAAACGTTCCGGAGAACAATATGTTTTAGTGACTGGATATATAAAGTCCGAGTGGAAAGCCGAGGGCGATCGGAAATGGAGAGACGGAGTGTACTCCACACGAAGAAGGGTCTCCAGAGATAACCAGAGGAAAACCGGCTCAGCACCGGAAACTCCGAAGCATCCTATCAGCGCCTCGGAATCTACGTCGTCAGCAAGACAACAATTCGGTCGCGTATAGTGCTTTGGGACTAAATGAACTGGATGATGAACGACCTCTGAACCGAACTTACATGAACAAAATTGTGATATTTATTCGATCCTTTCTTCAAATTTCTAAAACTTTTTGTGGTTCGTTCGTTCAATTTTACAATACGTCGGTTGATCTTTCTTTATGTAGATTTTTTTTTAGATTTATCTTATGACATTTAAAAGATCGAATTAAATTCTACGGAATTTTTAGATGTAGACAAAAATTTTACGCATTTTTATCGACGATTAAAGTGAATAAGAAAATCGTAAAAAAAAAATCTTTTCATCCAAAAAAAAAATTAGATAAAAGCAGAGTAATTTTCTAAAGAAAGCACGAAACGATTAGTCTTCTCGACCACCCTCATTTCCGTCCGTGAGCATCCGCTCACCTGCCCTTACCTCGCGATAATTTACTCTTTTTTCGGTTACCGATCCGGCCGGCCGACGGTTAATTTACATTTACGAGCGAGATCGGCTAATTGCCGGTTAACCGGTTGGCCGAGCGCGATGTTACGAATACCTGACCGTTGTGTAGTTTGTTGCTTTCCAACACGCAACTGTCGCCGTTCGTGAGAACGGCCACTGTTTTGCCGCCACTTAAAGGTACTCGGTATATCGGCAGCTCCGATACCCCATTAGCGTCGGACCGTTATCTTTCCTCCCATTGATTTCGATCCGCTTTTCCGATCGATTTTCTACGATTTATATTACATTTTTACACGATTATTATTTTCATCGATTTTAAACAAAAAAAAGTTCTATTGAAATTTTGGCTATTTTTCTTTTTTTCAATTATTAGATTAATTTTTCATTTCAAAATAATATGCCAATAATTGTGACAATTAATAATTATGATTTATATATAATTAATAATTTTCAATGTTTATTTTATATGATCTCTTTTATCATTCATATATATATATATATATATATATATATATATATATATATATAATACAGAATAAATCATTAAAAAAAAATAAAAAATCGATTGTAATTTTTGAACGTAGCCTATCGTTGTAATTGCTAGCACATATAACGAAACTTTCATATTAAAATCGAGCTAGTCACCGTTAATAACTATCCACCTTTATAGTAAAAGGGTAACAAAAATGACACAGAGATTATTGGCAAATGTTGCAAAATATTACGATTATTAGACGAATGAACCATTAATAATGCGAACTAAATCCTGTTTCTTTCAATAGAGAGGAGAGTGTTTCTTCATTTTTAATAAAGTCATAAATGTTACTTCAGAGTCCATCACGAGTGGTTAGGTGACGGGGTCGGCAGGCATTAACTAAAAACCGAGCAATTCGTTCAACGAAGCCACGAGCGAGTGAGCGAGTGAGCAAACGAACAGTTGTGGGTGTAGAAGGAGAAGAGGATGGAAAGGGGTGGTCAAAAAGGGGGTTTGTTGAGAAGGGGGATGCAGGAGGACCGTGACAGGTTCTGCGTTGGACCTCGTTTCGCCGTACGAACCAGCCATAACGTGTACACGAGAGAGAAATAGAAAGAGAGAGACAGAGAGAGAGAGGAAAAGTGGGAGAAGGAGAGAGGGATAGAAGAGAAAGAGAAGAGTGAGTGAACATGTATGAGAAAGAGAGAGAGAGAGAGAGAGAGGAAAAGTGGGAGAAGGAGAGAGGGATAGAAGAGAAAGAGAAGAGTGAGTGAACATGTATGAGAAAGAGAGAGAGAGAGAGAGAGAGAGAGAGAGAAAGAGAGAGATGCTGGACACACGTCGGTGGATGCTGGAAAATGCCGACTCACGTTCATCATCCCCTCATGGCCATCGGTGGTAGCCAGGAATGTTCCGCCTACAGTCGCTTTATAAAACTGAAACCTTTAACTAACGCATAATATTGTTTTACGTCTCTCGGAAAATGAAAAGAGCGGCTGTTGTTCCTGTTAAATCGATCGAATTTGATTCCCAATTTGAAATATTAACCATAGCTGGATCGGGGTATCTATTTGTACATAGATCCTACTCCAAAAACATGACTAACGATATCATAAAAAAAGGTAAGCTTGCAAAAAGCAAACAAATATACAGGAAACAAGTGTATGAAATATACCCTAGATCGACTCGGAGAAAAAACCTGCGTGAGATAACTCGAGTGGAATAAAAAGAATTGCGATGGGGTAGAGGGATAGGGGGTAGGAGGAGAACAGAAAAATAAAAAAATAAACAAAGTACAAAAATAAAACCAGAAAAAAAGTAAATAAAATAAAATGAAAAAGAGAACAAAAAAGAGGTAAAAAAAATCTCTGGAACGTTCGAATAGACGTCAGAATTGTTGTCTATAAGTCTGTTTACTACGGAAACGAAGAGAAGTGAGAAAAAGGGAAGCAGAAAAATCGTCGTTCGAGAACGTCTAACGATAAACGTTACCAGAGGCTAGGCGAATCCTGGTCGATCTTTCGACGAGATGAACTCTCTCTCTTTCTTTCTCTCTCTCTCTCTCTCTCTCTCTTTACCTCTTTCCCCATAGTACGCGCGCGCGCTATAGTACAAGTGAGAGAGAGAAAGAGAAAGAGAGAGCCGGAAGTAGCCGTGAAAAATTTTCCCGTCGACGTGTGGTGGCCCGTGTACGAGACCAGGAGCGTGCATTTCGCGGTGTTCGGGGTGTCGGGGGTGGTTCACCAGAGAGTGTACCGCGGGTTGGGTAACGGTGGGATGAGTCGTCCACCGTGTGCGAGCCGTTGCCGGAGGTAAAGAGATGAAGAGAGTTGGAGGGTGAACGGGGAAATGTGATGCTAGCAAAGAGAAAGAGAAATAGAGAAGGAGAAAGAGAGAGAGAGAGGATAGAAGTGAAATAGGGGTGGGAGGAAAGGGTAGTGGCAGCGGGTGGCTGACGGTGAGGGTATTTGTTGGCGTGAGTGGCTAGCCAGTCGGATTACCACCGGGAGGGTGATTCGAGGGGGTCGTTGGGTCGACTCTGCGAGGTCGCCGCCGGGTGGCTGGGGGTTGAGGGAGGAAAAGGGTGGCCAGTGGCGGCCGATGCCTCTCTCTCTCTCGCTCGCTCTCGCTCTGGCTCTTTCTCTCTCTTCTCTTCTATGTGTGTGCGCCGGCCAACGCTGGTACACAGTGGCACTCGACGAAAAATGTAGCCAGAGAGCGACCGCCGCTGGAAAATTTACACGCATCACGAGGGCGAACCTGAATGGCGAGGGTTAAAAGAGCATCGCTAATGGCCACCGCCTCGGTTATTTTGTGGATTTTTATAATACGTATGCTGGAGTCGGTTTCGTTCTCTCTTTCCGTTTCTATCTTTCTCTCTCTCTCTCTCTCTCTCTCTCTCTCTTTCTAGTTCTCTTTTCCTCTTTCTATCTTTTTCGTTTTAACTTTTTTTTTTTTTGTTAACCTTTCTTGCTCTCTTTTTCGACTCACCAACGTTTCCTTTTCGATGTCGCTCATCTCTGAATGCACTACTCCCCTTACCCTTTCCTCTTTTTTCCTCGATCTGCCTGATTATACGTTGATGTTACCACTGCTTTGAGCGAGTTTCACCTCTTCGTCAAAAATCGTCGCCACTACTACTACTAACTACAATACTACAACAATGATGACGTCAACAACGACGACGGTGCTGAACGCGTTAAAAGTTTTAAACGAAAAGAGATCCCTTTTTTTAAGAACTTTTCTTTTTCCATTTGTTTTTTATAATTATAATAATGAAAATGAAAAAAAGGAGAGGAAACTGATTAAAATGCATTTTCGTTGTTAAAACGAAACGAACGAAATGGAAAACACATTGGGCAGATACTTTATGATACATACTGACCAATGTATTATAGTAACAGATTCATACTCACTCGCAGTGGGCGTTTTAAAAAACAGAAAATATACGTTGAATGAAATATTTCGAGAGAAAGGAAACGGCAAAAGAGCATGGTCCACCAAGCCCCCGTCCCTTCCTTTCGTATATCCTCACTTCGGAAGCGCCGGTTATTACCGCCATCCAGAAAGGTACGCTCCTCTACAACTGAATTATTATTTCTCTCTTAGCAACAAGTGTGCGAAGTGTTACGCGCGCTCGCGTGCTTCTTCGTTTATATTGATAGAAGAATTTTATATTTTTGTTTTCTGTTTAATTTTCTTTCTCTATTTTATTTTATTCTCTTTTTTTATTTTCCAACAATCTTCATGGCAAAAGAATTGGATAACGCGCTGTACATAAGATCTTTAACGCTACGCAAGTAGATCTCGAGATGATACTTTAAAGTAAAACAACAAAATACTTTAAAAAAGTATCTCGCGTAGTAACCCCGTTTCTGAAAATAATTTGCTCCTACGTCAATTCCATATGTTCTTGGCATGCGTAAACGTAACGGTAACCCAGTGAAATAGATAGGTCATTCTGATGTTGATCGTGAGTAGAAACGAAAGGGTTCGAAGAACACAGAAGAGATGAGTAGAAAAGAGAAGAGGAATAGGGCTGCGCGATGTGGAAAGGGTTGGAGGAAACTAGAGGGAGTAAGAGTAACGATGAGCAAGTATACGAACGAGAGAGAAAGTAAGAGAGCTTAGCAGAGTACCTATTCATATATCGTAGGACCAACAAACCGGCCGAATCTCGACAGGACGGATGGGTAGGCCGCGTTTTCACCGTCACCACTCCGCACCAGTTTCTAACGCGGTGTGTGTGTGTATGTTGACTCCCTCGTGTGGACGAGCTTGGACGAAGTAGTGGATGAGAGAGAGAGAGAGAGAGAGAGAAGAAAGAAAGAGAGAGAGAGAGAGAAGAAAGAAAGAGAAAGAAAGTATGGCCACTCGAAGCGCAGCGCACACGCCGTGTGGACCACCAACGAAAGCTTCGTTCGCCGCGACAAAAAGAGATGAAAAGAGCCGATGCTGGCCCAAGAGAGAAAGAGACGAAATGGATAGATAGATAGATAGATAGATACAGAGAGAGAGAAAGAGAGAGAAGTAGATAGATAGATATGGAGTTGGAAAAAGAAAGAATGAGATGGAATGGATACAGTAAAAGAGAACAAGGGAGAGAGAGAAAGAGAAATAGTACTGGTCAGTGCAGCTCGGCACTCCGCAAATTTTCAACCGCCACCCTTTTCTCTCTCTCTCTCTCTCTTTCTATCTCTTTCTCGCTTACTCTCATCCACTACCCACACCAGCATGCCTCTCTCCACCGGTCCCGAGCCACCTCATCCCCCACCTCCTCTTCTATTCGAGCTCGTTTTTGCCGCGTCCACCGCCAGATCAATGGGGTTGCTAACACGGGTAGGTATATGTGTCCTTCCCCACTACTCTCCCTTCTCCCCCTCCCCTCTCCCTACTGGTCAGTCCACTAACCTCTCGTCCGAGCTCACCCACCACCACCACCACCACCATCACCACCCCCACGATCTGCCTCGCGAGTCTCTCTACAGGGTGATTATAAAATATCTACCGTGCGTGCCTATGAGTTCACTGTCTGTTAATAATATCGAAAAGAGAGAGGTAGCTTTGAATGGCGAATTAAATTTTGGGGGGTGCTATTTAATCATGAATATTAAATTGCTTATTACAAAATTATATTCCATGTTCGAATGATGCTTGAATTAGAATAAATTGATATTAAAATTTAAACGATATGTTTGTGCACCCTCTGCTACTTACGTTTTTTATTTGACGTTTTTATTATATCTGTAAGAATATTGATAAAAAAAAAATTGTTCGTAACTTTTTAAAAAGACTTTATTTAAATTTTACAGAATAGAGACTTGTTTCTTCGATTTTGCTAAATAGCAAACTCGCGATCAGGGACCAGGACTTTTTTACCGATCTGTACACACGGAGTCGCACGACTTGCAGAAACAACACGCGACAGTCGAACGAAGAGGATCGATCGATAATTCTGTTTCGGTTACGGACAATTACGACTGATTCGACCGCTAATCAACGGCACGACGGGCGGTTCTCTGGCCGACGACGCGACAAATATCCTCAAAGCTATTTGAAATGTTACCTTGAGCACTCCTTCGGGTAATTACCACGACGTAATTAAAAGATAACAAAGTTTCGTGATCTTTCCCGATATAGTTTCCCGATATAGCGGAAAAAAACATGATGACGAAATAAAACAAAATAACAAAATTAAAATAAATAAAAAGAAAATCTTCTTTTCTTTTTATTTTTACGTTAAATTTATATAAACGATTGTTATTTAATAAAGGGTCGTAATAACATTAATGGAAATGGAAATCAATGAAAAATCTACTGACAATATTTCCATAGACGCATTTTGCTGTATTTCTTCATATAATTTAATTTGTATAACGTTTTATTAAAAACGCTTCATCGAATCATCTGAAGAGAGTATTCCTTTTTCTCTCATACATTCGAAAGTATTAAACAACAAGCTAAGAATCACCATTGAACGGGGCTTCTATTAAAGTAGTACGAGTCAGTTATTCATGCATGATCATTAATTCGTAAGTAGTACGGATCAGGTATCCGTATAGGAGGGTCAGACATTTTTGTAAGTAGCAGAAACTTAAACGCCACCTGTTGGTCCTCGGATTCTACATCGACGTAGCACCAAAAAGTCAAAACCACTGAGGTTCTCTCTTCTTTCTCTCTTTCTCTTTCTCTCTCTCTCTCTCTCTCTCTCTCTCTCTCTCTATCTCTCTTTCTCTTGTAGTAGTCGCTAACGGCTAGTCGTACCACGGAAAAAAAAACATTTTTTTCAAACAAAGACGCGCAAAGCTATTGTACTGGAGGCGCGAGTGGGAAATTTTTATCGTGAAAAACTTTCGCCCTTGCGAATTTGGTACAAAGCCAGCAAGTACTTGGATTGACAGAGTGAAAGATGAAAAGAAAAATACACAGAAAAAGAGAGAGAAAGAGAGACAGGTAGACATACAGAGAAAGATAGATAGATAGATAAATAGATAGATAGATAGATAGATAGATAGATAGATAGATAGATAGATAGATAGATAGTTAAAGAGAGAAAGAGACAGAGATAGATAATAAAACCATTGAAAAAAATGGCCGAAAATACTTTCGCCATCGCGCCGTGCCAAATTAGCCGACCGTGGACGCTCGTCATCGTCGTACACGTGATCGCCGTCCAATCGGCGTTCCGATTCAGCGACTCGTAAAACAATGCGCGACTGATTACTCGATAACTTCCAGGGGTAGCATGGTTGCAACGCATTGTTGAACAGAGAGAGAGAGTGAGAGTTAGCGGGATAGAGAGAGAAAGAGAGAGAGAGAGAAGCTTCCATGAAACAGAGAGCTGGCTTTCGGCTTTTGGGATTCATATACGCAATGGAATTACCGGTTTACGCGCCACTGCTAGCCAACCCACACGGATGTCGATGGATCGACCTAACTCTTGCCCCTCAACCTACGATTCTGAAAACCGATCATCCTTCCAATCGCGAAACTATACTGTCTTTCTCTCTTCCATACAAAGTTATTGTCACATACGAATTGACGTTCTTGAATCTTTGAAATACAATTTTATTACCTTTTTTCTCTCTCGCAATGTAAAAATTGTATGTTGAGAAATTTTGATAGTATTGCTTCTGTTGTTATTTATATTTAACAATTTATTTATAATCTCTTTTTATACCTAGTTTTAATTTATATACATAGTTTACAGATAATAAAAAAAATTTCTACCAAGACTTCCAAAATTGTTCACTTAACAATCTTTTTTATTCGAAAAAATATTTTAAGGACAGTGGTTATAGACTTTACGGTATTTTTCCTTTCACTATCATAAACTCACAAATATACTATACTCGTTGTATTGTTTGACTGGTTTTTAATTATTGCTATTATCGGTCATTAAGCGTCCAAGAATTTTTCAAACATTGCTAAAATTTCTCTGATCCCATATGGGTGTTTTATTCGAATATACATCATTTATTATATTAGATTATTATTTATATCATTAATTTTATAATTATAAATACTCTACTTTGGTATAGATTATAGTTTAAAAAATATACAGGAAGATTTTTAAATTTGTGGGAATAAATTAAAGTACCTGATGAAATAGAACCTACGAATACCGCAACAATGCAACACGACTGTAACAACAACAACAACAACAAATCACTTAAAGGAAGTATATTTATAAATGTTCGCATAGAAAAGAAATAATGTGTAAAATGCAGCAAAACGAATTGGAATTGTGCCGACGAGAAAGAGGATCGCGAATAGGTTGGAAATTTTTTCTTGAAGAAAATCAATTTATAAAAGAAGAGAGGGATGAATGAAATAAAAATAAAAATAAAAATAACAAGAAGAAAAGGAGAAGAAGAAGTAAAAAAGAAGGAAAGAAGATGTCGACGCACGACCAGCCGGCTACTTCAAAGTCTCTCTCGCTTGCTCTCGAGTGCGGTCTTGCGGAACCGAAAATACTCGAAATCCCAAAACATCTGTCAGGTATCACTCCCCCTAGTGGTGCTGTGTCCGCGTTAAATCAGGTGAACGATTCGCACAAAGCACGCTTCGAGAGTATAGTAGTGTCTCTCTCTTTCTTTCTATCTCTCTCTCTTCCTCTTACTCTCTCTCTTTTTTATTTTCCTTTTTTTCCTCCCAACAGTATTCACCCCACCTCTTCCCATTATCTTTTTTTTCCCTTCTACGTGTCACTAGCTACTACTTCTCGGCTAGCTTCTTTTCCAAACTATCCCTCGGAATAAAATAAGATACTAGAACAGTTCAATGAATCTGAGATTCAACGACTCGGAGTAGGCCGATGAAAAACTAGCTACTTTTATGAAAGAAAGAACGCGCTTTCCAGAAAATCCGTTGCTGCGGCACACACTTTTTCTTTCTTTTCTTTTTTTCCCTTCATCTCATCTTTTTGTTAACGATGATCAACGTCCCCATCAAAGGTCATTCTCTTTTTACGCTCTTTTACATATATTTGTTTTCATACTATAGAAGATCGGATTTAGAGATTTGATTAAAGGAATACTTCGTGATATCTACCTACTTCATATTTTGAAAGAATTATCACGTTGAAATATCGACTATACGAAAGATAAAAAAATCAATATAAAGAAGAAGAAAAAAAGAATCGAAAATAAAAGGACGGATAGGTATCCTTTTATTTATTTTCTTTTTTTCGTAGCCTCTGGTCGTGTGCCAAGCTCGTCTTAAACTTTAACCTCGAGCTACCAGCTCGAAAGCCTCAAAGACGGAGAATTAGAGGTTTGCCGAAGGAAAGACGGTATGTTTACTGATGTTCGTCGATACCTCTAAAGAAACGATTGTATTAGTCGAAGTAGGATCTCTCGTGGTAAATCCTTAGAAAACAGATTAACTACGAGTTACTGCAACGGTTGCGTTTTATCCATTAATTCTGTTCAATTGCTACTTATATCTACGAAAAAAAAACAAACAAAAATCGAATAAGGTACTCTACAATTGACGTTAAACAAATATTTGCTCGTATCAATATACTCGAGCAAACGGGTATGATTTTAATGGTCGCTATCAAAAAAAAGAAGAAAAAGCCAAAAGAAAAAAAAGGAACATAAAGCCAATAAAGTAAAAATAAAGTAAAAAAAAACGATTTAACGAATTATTTGTATAAAAGAAAAATAAGCAGACCCCTCCTTCTCAAAATCATTTCGGATCAAAAAGTAAACAATTTTTCGAGTAGTTCTCGACCACCGTTGGCATCTGCTGATTGTAAGCCCTTTTTTCTTTTTTTTATCTCTACCTTCCTACCCCTCTTCCCTATGATCTACATCCCATCCGTCAGTTTTTGAAAGAGAAGCGTGCACACTTTTAGGGATGATCGTTCTCTCGTGCACGATCTATGCGATTAACACGTCAGAGCATACACAAAGCGGATAGTCGAGGTTATGTCATGGGAATGATTTTTTGTATCATGCGGTACGAAACGAAATGGGGAGTATATGGGGTAGAGTAGAGCCCTTTCCCCCCATCCCGCCCTTCCGCAAAATTCCTCTCCTAAAGATGTTTGTACATACAGTAACATTTATCTAGCTTCTTTTCCTCTAAGAGTTCACTGTGTGTTTTCCCTTTTTGGAATCGGATGACAGAGAACCCAACTTATGTTTACCTCTTTCCTCGAGTCTATCAAACAAATCAGGACAACTGTGGAATATCCTTTTTCTTCCCCCCTACGCGTAATCCCGTACGATCATTTTGTCATCCTTCTCTTTTTATCTTCTCGTGAATGGTCGAAGGTAAGAGGATTAAAGTGTCTCTTGATCAAACATACTCGTGGATAAATCTGAAAATGTAAAGAACGGATTAGATTATAGAAAAAACGTGTCTTCCCTATCATTTCTTAATTTTTTATTTTTATTACTTTTTTATTTTTTTTTATTTTTTTTTATTTTTTTTTTACTTTCGTCGAAAAAAAAGAGAGCAAAATTGTCGTTATTTTTATTTACAAAAGTAACAATTATTCAAGCAATACACAATAACGAAGAATTAGATGACTGAAAGTGCTCGAGAAAAGAGAATGTGTTTGTGTGTACGTATGTATGTGTGCGCGTGTGTGTGAGAGAGAGAGATAGAGAGAGAGAGAGAGAAAGCTTTTATCGCAAGCAGCCCCGAAGCGCGGTTTCGAAACAATTACTTCGACCACCGTCCCGTCATGTATACATTACGAAAATATTGGAAAGCGGACAGAGATAGATAGACAGAGAAAGAGAGAAAAAGAGAAAGAGGGAGATAGGGAGGAGGAAGTACACAGAAAGAGAGAGAGAGACAGAAAGAGACATCCTCTCTCGCGCCAGCGCGGGATCACTTTGAAATAAAGTTCATTAAAGCCACTCTCTCTCTCTCTCTCTCTCTCTCTCTCTCTCTTTCTCTCTCTCTCGTTCTTTCGCTAGCCCACTATGAGGCAATCGATAGAGAGTCGAGAGGCACGAGCATGAATTATAGATCGGCCAGTCTTCAGACTTCGGTCTCCGATGAACGTAGTGGAGGTTCGTAAAATATGCAACGGTCTTAGAGGGTAGTTTCGATCGGGTGAAAGAGGGAGTTAAAGGAGAGACATAGGGAAGAGGTTGTTGGGTGGGGTTGAAACGAGGGTAGGTGTAGAAGAGGTGGCAAAGGGGAGAGAGTTGAAACGTTAAAATGGAATTAACACCTCGGTTAGACCGAAAGTCCCCTGACTCGAAAGCGGGTCTTCTAAATTTTCCTTCCTTTCTTTCTTCCTTCCTTCCTTTCTTCCTTCTTTTCTTCCTTTACTATGTCCTATGGTAACAATTATTCGCGAGGATCACATTTGGCCAGATGCTCTGTCACAATTTCCAAAGGATCTCTTTTTGCGGATACATCGTTCCGACCCTTCTTCACTTCAACCATTGAGAAACGCGTTTAACCATGCAACCAAGCAACCAGCAGGTTCCGAAAAGAACCCCTCGGTATCGGTATTTGTTACCGCGACTAACTGTAATCTTGAAAATGAGTCAAACCATATTGATCAATTTAAATTATATTTTTCGATCTAATAGATTTGATATCCGATATATTTATCTACGTACGTTATCTCTATCTATAGTATACGCGCGTATTTCTACCCTCTAAACTCCCCTACCCACCCTCTCCTTTCTGCTCTGTACTCTCTCATTAGTGTTTTACGTTAATATAGCACAGCATCGCATTTTACGACTCTAATGATGGCCAGCTTGTCCCGACTGAAGCGCAGGTACTCTAATAAAATAAATCATGCGCGCAGCGCGTTTGCAAGCCGGCGCTGCTGCGAACAGCACCGCTGCTTTAAATTAATCCCATTGTGCCTGGATTTGGTTGGTGCGCCAATTAAACGGATTATTATCGTCGATACCGTCATTACTTTTTGCAAAAAGTCTCTCATTCCACTTTGCTACTATTTCGATCAAAGAACTTCCAATGTACCATCGTACGTTTCGCCCCCTTTTCGAGAATGCGCATGGTTGATAATTTTTTTCTTTCTATTTTGTTGCTTTTATTTCTTGTCTGTTTTTTTTTTCATAACAAAAAATTACAGAAAAATTATTCGAAAGAGGGAACAAAAAAAATCATTTTCGTGAAAAATCTTTACTGAAGAACTATTCTTTCTCTTAACGCGAATATTCTGTTCTTATTTTCTTTTTCTCGTTAGGCATGTTACGTTAACGAAGTTTCAAAGACGATCGAATTCGAAGTTTTAGCTGGACAGGATATTCGAAAGACCCGAAAATGCGGAGACACCTACATCGTTTTCGAGGGTTAGAAACAAATCACGTTGAAGCCCTCGTCTCTGGAAACTTTCCCCCTTCTTCTGCTTCTTCTTCTTCTCGAGCATGTAGTAGAAGGAAGTAAAACGGGGGTTGAAGGAAGATGAACAATCTACTGGTGGTACTCCTATATCTTAACGAATTCTCTTGAAGGAGAGTATATAGCTAAGAGGAAATATACCATCGCGTCTAAGGACGGCCAAGATGGCTACCGGAAATTGCTGGGTGACCTTACTTAGGAGTTCGCGTGAGAGCGTTTAAAGGGACGAGAAATGCCGACGAAGGGTTACCGTATCGCATAGACCTCGATGGAAAGGGTACTAATGAGGCAATACGAACAAAGATAGAACGAGAGAGATAGAATGAGAGAGAAAGAGAGGGAGATAGAGAAAGATCCCTCCCATTCGATCTAAACTCGATGAGCCGTACCGAATTACATCGTCTTCGGACGATACCCACCATGCTTATGCCGTTACTTCACGACATTTATGAACGCGATCGGTCGTTAGTATCGCACTTTATAACCTAATAAAGTTAATACAACAAAACCAAAAACACTATAATTCAATGATAATAGTTAACCGTTTCTTTGTATTGTCAAAATTGTTCTCAATCCTTTGAGTATTGTGAATACACATATGATGTTTGATAAAAATTGTCAACGTGGACTATGGACGCGTATACATTTAATTCAAAAGTATTCGTACTTCAATTGTTAATTTAAAACAATTATTATTATCTTGTAATACAATATTGTCAAATTTTTATACATAAAATTTGAATGATTTGAAATATTAATGTAATTTACTTTATGTGTTTGTCGATATGATTGCTAATAATGTAATGTTGGGGTGTGTATTTTTTTGAGTCTCGTCACATTAAAATTATATTTAAAAAAGTACTTTCTTGTGTTATTTCACATAAAAGAATAACAAAATTACAATTTATCATTAGCTACGATTAATATCATCAGTTAATGGAACAACTACGCTAGAAATAATGTATATTATCCCTATTAAGGCGCTTCATTAAAAATAATTCAGCACTCAAACGATTAAAAAAAATTACTTATCAAATATTTGTTTCTTTTTTACCTCACACCTTCCCACGTTTGATTTTCAATTCGATCTTCTTCGTTGATTAACAAAGGATCTTATTATAATAATAAAAGAAGAAAAAAAAAGAAATTGGACACAGTAAATGTGTTTATCGAGATGATAATATCCCGATCGTTTCGTCGGTCTAAAATCGTTCAATTAGAATTCGTCACGTAGCATAGATTTTCCACACGCATCACGAACATTCCCCGTTCATCTCTCTGATTCTCTTTAACACTCTCGTTCATTCTCTTTCTTTCTCTTTCATCCCTTCCTATATAAACCACCATCACGATCTCCTCCTTCGGCTTCGTTCTCTGCGTGGGGTTCGTAACAATACTACGTAAGGGGCTGCAAGTAATAATGGCCGGGGGCATCAATCATGTGGCAAACGCAGCAAACTTATACGGTTATACGTGTAAAAGATATCGAAAACGTTCTTCATACAAAATTTTATAATAATGTCGGACCATTGATGAAATAGATAGAAAGAAAGAAAGGCAGAGAAAGAGAGATTAGTATAAACGAAATAAAACATTTTGCATGCGAGATATAAGTCGGAGAAAGAGAGAATAGGGGTTGGGAAATGGGAGAAATAAAAAGAAAATAATAGCAATCGGGAGGAATGAGGTAGATAGATAGGTGTATGGAGAAGGTGGGGGAGGGGGGATTGGGGGCATGAGGTGTATTTGATAAAAACGAGTAGCAATTTAGTCGAGAAGTACCGCAAAAAAAGATGTATCATTGGAGCTATTACCGCGTTAATTAATAGGTACCCAACGGCCAGTAATACTCCTACCGCTACCAGTAGAAGTAGTAGTAGTAGTAGGTAGTACGAAGTCGAAGAGTAAACGTTAAAAGCACAGAGGGAAGAGGCACTTTGAAGAATTATCGAGCCATTCGATGGACCGAAGTTTGCGTGGAAACCGTACACTCGCTTGCGAAACAGGCTAGTAGGTTCGATACACTCTCTCTTTTTCTCTTTCTCTTTTTACCGGTAGCAGAACTGAGTCGAATTTGGTGTAGGCTTTCACGCGAATAGAAAAGTGTAAGAGAGTAGGAGAAATATGAGAGAACATACGTGTATACACGCATATATTTATAAAATGAATGAGAAAGAGAAAGAGAAAAAGAAACAGAAATAGAGAAGTAGAAAGAGAAAGAGAGAGAGACGTATATATACGCACACACACACATAGAGAATTGGGTGGGTGTATGAGAGAAGCGAACGGTTCGAGGGGTGCGTCCTAAACACGTGACGCCTGATTCATACACAGACTGCTACGGAATCAATTTGTAATCTTGACTCGAATTAAGGACGGCAGAGGAGAGAAGCGAACGGCTGCTGCTACTGCTGCTGCTGCTGTCGATGCCAACGTCGAGAGGAATGAAGAGAGAGAGAGAGAGAGAGAGAGAGAGAGAGAGAGAGAGAAGCTTGGAGACGACGCGGATACGTTTATCGGCGAAGCGAGCGAGCCTGGCATTTGGTCGGAGAATGTGCCACGGGTATACTGGAATCTCGAGCGCCTCGTGTTGTAGCATTATAGTTGGCTTGTAGGTTATTAGGTGCGCCGACTAATAGCCATCGATATCGGCCATTAATGGCAGGTAACCGGACGGTGATAATGGATATCAAAGGACGCCCCCCGCCCTTACTCACGATATCGTTCGTGAATATGCGTTCGCTCATGCGTTCGACGACTGTACCAAATTCGGTGAGTGGGATGATTGTTTTCCCCTCTAAAAAAAAAGTAATGAAGGATAAAAAGGAGATTGTAATGGAGATTTACAAAAAAAAAAAAAATATATCACAAATTTATTACGGTTTTGATAGAAAAAATTCCCCAAAAAAATTAATGAAACATTTGCTGAAATTTATGTCAGTTCTAGAATATTAGAAACAAATTGATCTTTATAATGATATTGTTATTGAATTTAATTAAATTCTTATGAAATATTTTGTAAATGTTTGATTGAAAATGATTAACGCAGTAGATCATTGAAATGATTAACGTTCAGGGTTTTATTTCAAACATGTAAATAGAATGAAATTTTTAGTCTTTAAAGTAAATAATTTTAAATTGTTTATTATGACACTATTTACGAAAAAATCTTTGTGCAATAGAAGAGAAAATATCGAAACATAGCTTACCTAATTTTTAGTATCAAAACCACTTTAATACCCCTTAAAATAAGAATAATACAAAATACATTTATTTAAAAATGAAATATCTATTAATATACCTGGAATAACAATTTCGATCTGAAAATGTTCAATTTAAAGTTAATACTGGCCAAGAACCTATAAAACAAGTGTACTTTAGTTCAAACAATTTAAAATATTAATAAAGTACATTAAAATACGCGATATATTTTAAATGATTATCAATTGATCGAAAAAAATATATATTATAATATAAAAGCACGGAGTATAAGTTCAATCGTTCTCTTCGAAATCCAACAATGAACTGACTCGATATCATCAATGAAAGTCGATTAACATGTTTTTATTTATTCTTATTTATATGACTTTCCGAAGAAATAACAACATTTAACTTTTATAAAGTATAATGAACGAGGTTAACGGTAGATTTCAAAGAAGACAATACATTTCTCTCTTTCTCTCCCTGAACTTATACTTCGTGATTTTAAAATATAAATTTTATTTCTTTCGATTAATTAACAATCAAGGTATTTCGAATACTTTAAAAATATGTCACATTCCCCACTCATCTTTCCATAAAAAAACGCATCTCGTAATATTTATCGATTGACGTATCTCGAATATTAGGTATATATAATACATACACATATATGCACACACACATACCACACTTCTAACACTGAAATCATCCAAAATCTCGTTCAACTTTAAATTGTCTGTGATTTCTATTTCACTTTCTCTTTATCTCTCTTTCTCTCTCTCTCTCTCTCTCTCTCTCTCTCTCTCTCTCTCTCTCTCTTACCATTATGCTCCAACTCTTTTTATGTTGTTTCATAAAAATTTTTATCATTGCGATCGCTTAAGATATTTTTATAATAACAAATACTTTTGAATCGTTCGTGTCTCAACATACTCGCATAAATTCTCACCCTATATAATAATCTTCAAAAGTGATATAAGAAGAAATGATGGAGATACGGGGGATCTATTCGAGCTCGAATTAAACTTCTGTAGTATTACACATATAGAAACACAAAGAGAAAGAAAGAGAAAGAAATAAGGGGGAGAGAGAAAGAGAGAGAGAGAGAGATCTTCTCGTAGCACTGAACAGAACAGAAAGAGAAAGAGAAAGAAAAAGAGATAAAGTTTTGCGAAAGAGAGAAGCGGTAGAAACAAAAGGGTGTAGAACGCGGTGTAGGAGGTGAAAAGAGGAGATGGAAGGAGGAGGAGGAGGAGCAGGAGGTGGGATAGAAAACGATCGGGGCAACGAGAACGGAAACAAAAGCGGCGCGGGGAGATACGCAGTATGGCGACGCTTCCGGCTCGCTCACCACACACAATGCGAGCTGCCGTGTTAACTTCTGTGCCCCGTTGCTTGCTCCTCCAACCTTTCACTACTAGCGTATCTCTCCCTTTCCATATACGTATATTTATCTATCTATATCTATCTCTATCTTCTTCTCTCTTATTCTTTTTAGCGTTCACACACTATCACTCTCTTTCTCTAACTCTGCGTCAAAACCCGCGCGCGATTTCTATGCATCTCGTAAAGCACCCCCGCTGTTACTCCAACATTCGATAATCAGAATGCGTGACCCTGCCCTACAAGAAAGAAGGGCTCCTCCTCCTCTCTCTCTTTCTCTCTCTCTCTCACACAATCTATCTCCTACGCTTTTTTCTTCTTCTTCTAAAAAAATTTGACTGACTCGAAAATTCGCGCAACTCAAAGTTACGTAAAATAATTAAAATGTTATGTATTCTCATTCTTTTTTTTCTTCTTCTTTTTCTCTTAATTACAATTGCGATTAAATAATACGAATTATAATTGTTTTGTTTTTTTTAATAATGAATAAACCAATGACATCAATTTGAAATGTAATAATAGGATAAAAATATAATGATTTAAATTATCCTATCCAAGTTAAAGCTTCGTTAGATTTTTGTAGTAAAACTTATTTTTGCATGAACGTTTAAAATCTGGCAGGTCTTTATTTGGTAGTCAGACAGGAGGCCGTATTTGGCAGCCTCGTAGTCTTCTCAACGAAAGTCAAACCGACGGGAACGCGAAGGCTGACGCCGACGCTGACGCCAAACTCGACACACGGTGGTGCGCATTCACCTTTTATTGTCCTTTTCCTAGTGCCGACAAGCAGCACTAGGTGATATTAAAAAAGCCGTCCCTTTTGCTGGTCACTGACGAGGAAACGGAAGCCTAACGTGTACGGACTTTTTAAGAAATTAGTCTCTGTTGTTCTCAAAAAATGACAAAAATAACATTCCACTCTCTCTCTCTCTCTCTCTCTCTCACACACACACACACACACACAAACATTTTTTCACACATTCTTTTCTTCTTTTTCTCTATTTCTCTTTTCTATTTTTTTGTTTTTGTTTTCCGCGTCTTCGTTTCGCCATCTCGTTGAGAGCCATGCGTTTAATTAGTTGACGATGCATTCGTGGTGCATGTATATGCACTCAGCCTTCGTCGGAAACACAATGCACGCTTTACCCTTGTTATCATACACTTTATATAAAAAAATATACACATGCATGTAACTATTTATATACCATATGTACGTAATGCATACTATTTCACGATTAACTAACCATTTTCCTGTGCTTATATTTCTTTTTTTTTCTTTCCCAGATATTTTCTTTGCCGATCTTTCTTTTTTTTCTTTTTTATGACTTTTTGTTCCTTTTTTTTTTCCTTTTCTTCTTTCCTTTTTCCCTTTTATTTTCTATTTCTTTTTAGTAAATCTTTTCACGAGTGGTAAAATTTTATATAATAAAGATGGTAAGGGGTCGAGAGAGAAAGAAAGAGAAAGAAGAACTCTTCTTGAAAACCTTAGCTTTTACTTGTGTACCTTCTGAGAACGTTGGAAAAAATCATCATGCAATTTCTAATGCGGTTCGAAAACCTATAAAATGTTCAAAAGAGAAAAAGAAGGAAAACAAGAACCGGTAGTTACGTTCGTACTTTCCAATATTTATTGTCTCTCTCTCTCTTTCTCTCTCTTTCTCTCTCGTTTCTCCCCTTCGGGTTTCGAGTTAGCCAGATGCAATGTAAAAAAATGCCACAATATGGCCAGGTTGAAGCTATAAACTTGTGTGGATGGTAAAAAAGTAGGGGAGAAAAATTGGGTTAATCTAGAGCTAATCCTCGTCAAGGTGTAAAAAAAATGTCTCAAGACTCGTCAGAACTTTTACCCTACAAGGATGAGATGGTGATTAAAAAAAAAAAAAAGAACTCTTCCATTCATCGGCACAACCGACGACGATTTTCTTCCTAAATCTCCATCACCAGAAAGTTTTTAAACTAAACCTCTTTTTATATAGATCACTGTTCTTATTCTAGTAAAATAAAGACAACTATGATATGGTATAAATTATTACTACAATAATCTATTCAAAACGATCAAATGGAAACATGTCAAGGCTTCTAAATTTTTCTTATGATGAAAAATCGTCCTTTTACAAAGTTACAATATATTATAGAAAGTAAGTAAAAAGTGACTGATAAATTTGTCGTATTTTTAACTATCCAACTAACGATTCAGTTGGACGTTACGTAGATGGACGTAAACAGAGTGCAACGAGGAGTCACGCGTTCGAGAAAATTAATCTGGCCTCGTTAAAGGGCAGCACGTTGATGTTGGTATTGGTGTTGGTGTAGGTGATGTGGATTCTAGGTGGAAGTGGTGGATAGTATAGCTGGTGGATAGGAAGAGGCAAGGCTGTGGCTGCAATTTCGTTGTAAATCTCGCTCGGATCCACCCGACAACGACACGCTGACCTAGAAAATCAAAGGGTTGGATCCTCTCACATTGAGAACTCGTCGGAGATCGATTTGAATTTTCCTCCCTGAGTTTCGCATAAAGGAGAAATGGGTTCCAGTCGACTTTTACAACTATACCGTCAGCTAGTCTATCAGCCGTTCTTTGATAGCAACCGAAAAGCTTCAAATTGGGGGCTCTCTTTTACAACAAAAATCAATGGAATAAGAACTTACCATATTTTAACTATTTTTATCAACTATTTGTTAATATTTTATTTTCAAACAACAAATTACATTTTTTCTGGTTTCGTTTTAGGTATTTTTTTTCTAATTTAGATATCTAGAGATGAACAATGAAGATATTTCAGGATTGTGTATTCAAGAAAGGAGCGTATCTACATATTCAATACTTAAAAATTGAACATTTCTTTCACAAAAAGAAATATTTGAACAGTTGAATTAGAATGATTCTTTATTCATGATTAGCATCTGGAAAAAGGGCACAAGGTCAAGATGTATCCATCTATTCTCACTTTTGACTCTCACAAATCAAATGATGAAAGACTTTTCTGACAAAGTCCTAAGTTCTTTATATTTATTTTGTGGGCATATTTAAATTCTATAGTTAACCATAGGTAAAATAAATTTCAATATCCACGCTTTTACGATGTCCTACTGTTTCGAGGTTTTTCATTTTCTCCTTCTAGGTCAAATTTCGAGTTAATGGACGTAAATCTACCAATAAGGAAAATATATATGCATAGTAGAGCGACGTTAAGCAAAAGTGGGGGGAAAAGGTTGGTCATTCTAACCAATGAAACTGTAAGAAAGTCACCATGCTAAGTAGCAAAAAAAATATATATATATATTTATCGGATATAATTATAATAAAATCAGTTTTTTTATTAAACGATAATTAAATTGGTCAAAATCGCAAATTTGAATATAAAACTCATGGAACTTACTAGTCACAATTAATTATGATTCATCAATACGTTTCTTGTTGAAACGAGGGAAACTCGTTGACTCTAATGCGAGGACGATACTATGTAGCAGCATGCTCGCCAAACTAATCAGCCAATATTTCGAAAGACCTGTAAGACCACCCGCGATGGGATTTGCGCGAACTCCTTTTTGTCCAAATATCACAACATTACACCTATCGATCTATATTCCCTTTCATGAGCTACATTAAAGCTTCATAGAGAAATCCGATTAGAGATTCCCAAAGTTTCGAAGGAAATTGTGAAACGAGTTTAGGCGTAAACGACCTTAATCGCTTCGACGAGAAAACTCGTAAAATTGTTGGCCTAGGTCAAAAATAGACCTCCGATCGTTAAAGTTATAAAACAAGCTGTGTTTCTTTCTCATTACGACCGTATTTATATGAGAAATTATATCACGAGTATATAAAATATAATAAGACCTTAAGGTAAGAATGAGTTGTAAAACAAAAAGATAGATAAAATTATTGTCGAAAATCGTACGTTCGGTATAGAAATTTTAATACGAGAAAATACAAAAAATTTCAAATAAGATAAAATAAAATAAAATAAAACAATGAGAAAAAGCGTATAATAAAATATTACCAAAAAGTAGGATCGTTGTTCGATCTAATAATCCAACGTAACTGCAATCACAAGTGCATAGGCCGTCGAGGTCAAGAAACGTGTGTGGCTCTGGATGGGAAATGTTGAGGGAAGGAGAGAGAGAGAGAGAAAGATAGGAATACACATAGAAAGATAGATGGATAGAAAAGACAAACAGACCGATAGTCGGACTAACAGCCAGAAAGATAGAGGAAGAACTATTTGAACAGAAAGAGATAGAAAGTTTGGTGGTGGCAGTGGTAGAGAACTGGTGGTGGTTGAAACGACGACGGTGATATAGTGGGGCGAGTTGAACACGTGCGCGTGAAAATTCACGTCGTCACGTAAGCGTGGCCGTAGGTGGCTTCGTAGGTAGGTAGGAAAGGTAGAAAAGGAGAAGGCGAGATACGATGAGATAATACGAAAGAAAGAAAGAGTGACGAAGAGAGAGGGAAAAAAGGGCGGAGGGGAAGGAGGGATGAAATAGAAAAGCAAATGGAAGGAGAATGACAGAGAAGAGGGACAGCCAACAGAAAACGAGAGAAAGAAAGAAAGAAAAGGGAGATGGTAGAAAGGTGAGAGAGAGAGGAAAAAGGAGAGAGACAGAACGAAGGCGAGGTAAGAAAGAGATGGTAGGTGAAAGGCACCCTCAACTCGGTTCGAGCAAGCAAGGCAGGCAAGCAGGCAGCCCCTTTCGCAAGGCAGGCGACCCCCTAAGCCTGGTTAGGGGCGAAGGCGGCGAGCCGCGGAGGCCACAACACGACCGCCGTCCTCATTGGTCGACGCGCTTGCCCTGGGTGGGGCTCCGGAAAAATTGGAGGGGAGAAAAATCCCCTCTAAATAGCTGCGGCTGCGGCCACGAAAAACTAGAATCCGCTCAGCCGGCATCGAGTGCGCGTCGCGATAAACTTCACTTTTACCATTTTCCTTCTGTAACGCTCGCACCAAACTAGGGGGAAGATACGTATAGAGAGAGAGTATACAGTGTTCAGAGTAACGGATACATACATACATAAATATATATATGCTTATGTATACATATCTATATATATATATATATATATCCACATATACCTATATGTATATTTAGATGCGCACATATATGTACATGTATATATGTAAAGCGTGAAACTCACAAACGGCAAACTGGATATATTCGTGTTTCATTTCGTTGGCCCTTCCTATATCTCATTTGTTAGAGTATAACAATAATAATAACCTCCAGGACTATAAATAATTTTATTAATAACAAAGAGATTAAGTGTTTGTGTTTTAAATTAATTGTGAAAGAGAAATAAGATAAAAAAAGATTTGAAAGTGATTAAACTAAGGATAATTGTGTAACGCAAGTAAAGTGGATCATTCAAAAGTTTCAAACGTTGGCGCTTTGGGGGTTACGATCGCAGTAGGATCATTGGAGATGCATCTACCAGAGGGACCATTACCGCTGGATCCAATCCAGGCGATTCGCGATGCTCTGGCACATTGTCATGGGGATCTCGTACAAACTGGAAGTCCAGCAATCTTTTGCAGTATGTTACCGACTCATTGGAGATCGAACAAGTCGCTTCCGTTGGCGTTCAAGGTCGTTACACTTGATAACGTCGAAGACGGAACGGTTGTCACGATTAGGGCAGGAAATGATGAAAACTGTTGCGGCGAACTCAGGAACTTCACGGCGATCATGAAGAACGGGGTCGCTAAGTTCAATGATCTAAGATTTGTTGGTCGTAGCGGCAGAGGTTAGAATTCATATCCGTTTATATTTATCTATAAATATATATACAATCTCGTATCGTATTAAATTCTATATACTAAACGAGAATAAAATCATAATTTCGTCCGAAACGAATGAAATACAACGTAGATTATACTTTCAGGTAAATCTTTCTCACTGACGATACAGATTGGTACTAATCAAATAGCAACTTACAACAAGGCAATCAAAGTAACCGTGGACGGACCAAGAGAACCAAGATCCAAGTCTAGTAAGTCTTGGCAAAAATGTAATAAAAGTAAATATAAAAAAATTTTTTTTCTTTTTTTCTTTTTATATTTTTTCTTTTTTTTTCTACGTCGAATCGCCATACGAGAATCAGATAAAGTAGAGATAAGTATTGAAAATAAATAACGGTGTATTATTTGAGGTATCGATGCTTCGTCGAAAGATAAAAAATAAGAAAGAATTTATAGAATCGTAAAAATAATAGGAAGAAACAAAAAATTGAAAAGATTGCAAAAGAAAGTATCAGAGGGAAGACTCATCTCATCGGCGGAGGCGGTGTGACCAGTCGAGAATCCACAAACGGGTGTTGGAAGCTCGCGGCCGTTTAATAATCCGGCGTATAGCTGGCGGACCTCAAACCGCGAGCCGCGGCGGTCACAGGACGGTGCTTGCAAGCTCTCTCGTTCTCTCTTTCTATCTCTCTCTCTTATACACATACTCTCTCTCTTGCTCTCTCAGTTACTCTCAAACGTGGAACCGCTTACACGGCACGTGCATTCACACGCGCCCGCGCACAGAGACACGTTTCTCTCTCTTTTTCTCATTCTATCTCTCTCTATTCCTCTCTCTTACACGCATTTAGCACGCATCTAAAGAGAAAGAGAACACGACGAGCATCATACACACAAACGCACAGAAGAAAACTTGGCAAGTTTTCAAGCCGCGACTATCGTAGGTCTTCTTCCTCTCTCAATCTTCGACGTTCTTGTTTATTTTCCGAAAAGTCGAACTATTCGATTGGACCGTGAGTTAGTTAAAGACGTTGTTTATTAGCCTACTACTACTATTACTACTACCACTATTACTACTACTAATACTACTATCTATGTCTTCTTCTTCTTTCATCATTCATCATCTCTATCTCTTGGCTAAAGATTACGATGAGACTTAGTCGTTGAAATAAAAATGAAAGAAAGAAATAAAGAAAGAAAGCAAGAATGAAAGAAATGAGAAAGAAATAGAGAGAGAAAGAGAGAACGAATATAAAGAAGCCGCGTTTATGCGTTTGTTTATCGCGCCACATATGGCGGTAGCATGTGCGCGCCACGAGAATCCGCGGCGCGTCGTATAAAGAACGTTATAACCAAGCTCATATAAACATAAGATACAAGTCCCGCTTCAACCCGGGCCGCCAAGTCGGAGAGAGCCGTCGTTAATCCTCGTTTTATAGGTCTTGGGTGGCCGGCATCTTCTTTTTCACGGTGTTTGTCAGTTCGTTACGCCCGCCAAAGAGATTTTACCAGTCCTCCTCCTACTCCTTCTCGTTAAGAAACGCATAGTTCATCGCTAAAAAAGATAATTTTGTTTTTCTTTTTGCTTTTTTACTTTTATTCTCATCACTCTTACAAATCGTTCGTGAAATTTGTGAGCTTTTTACGTCAACTATTCTTTCGTATCACCGTTGATTTCTTTTTCTTCAGGGATTATTCTATTCAATTATTTTTATTAGAAAAATGAAAAACAATTTGATAAATTTGAAGAAAAGTTTAATATTATGATTAGGATTCAATCGATAAATCTGATATCTATTTTCCCTTCTCCCTTTATCTTCTTTCTTTTCTTATCTAAATTTCTAACGTTAAATTTACAGATTACCAATATGGTCATGGACTCCATCAACTTGGCCTATTCTCTCCGTGGGTGGAGAGCGCGATCTTTTGCTCACCCGCATGGCCGTACCCTCATCCAGCGTTAGTGAAAGGTAAGGAAATTTTCTTTAATATACATTTCTTTTTCCGAAATAACACTAATAAAAATAAGAAAAACTATAAAAGATAGAATCGTGGATAGTAGGGTAGAGTGCGTATAAATTCTTTGAAAAATAGTCAATTCATTTTATCTCGAAAGTTTGTAAAACCCAGACTCGTAAAAAATATTTTCGAAACAGTTTCACAATTGGATATTAAAAATCGGATTCTCCTGTTATCGAGGAACTTGCACTTACACGGATACGTAAATACTTGAATAGAAAGAAACCAAAAAAACGGACACATTGTGTACGCGTGATGGTTTGACGAATCAGCAACAAAAAAGAAAAAAAAAGATCTCGAAAGAGGCCCCACTCGTTCGTTCGTTCGTTCGGTTCGTTCGTTCGCTCGTTCGGTTCGTTCGTTCGCTCGTCGAGAGAACGCGCGTGCAAACGAAAAAGAGAGAAAGAGAACTCGTGTTATCGATTTCGTCGAGTCCGCGACGCCTGGCGATGATTCATACCTCGTAGTGCTGGACCGAGGGGTGAGTCTGTGCTCCCTTTTCCCACAACGGACCCCCTTCGACCTCCGAATACATCCCTTCCGTTAGAACAACAATACGACTTACAAGCCCACTCTCCCCCACAAAGAACGCTTCTCTCTTTCTCTCTTTCTATCTTTCACCATCGACAAAACAGTCCGCATGAAAACAACAACTATTTATATATATAAATAAATGTCGCATGCAATCTTAAGAACAATGATCTACAACTTGTCGAAATAAAAAAAAAAAGATTTTTCACGAACCTGTTACCCCTATGAAACGAAATAAAACGAAATGAAACGAAATAAAAAAATAAAAAAAGAAGAATTTAGGGAAGAAAGTTTGTTTTTGATTTTTTTTTCAGGAACACTCCAATTACCACCGACTGATATATTTCAACAGCCGTTCTCGCCAACTAGCGTACTACCCGCCGTTTATTCCATTGATCATCCGTCGAAATATGCAATGGAGTATATACCATTAACAGGAAAAACATTGTCGACTATATCAACAACTACGACAACGACAGCCCCATTAACGATACCTGGCAGCCCAGCAAGAACAACACCACCAAGAAGTCCAAGTGAATCCGGTAGCGAAGTCACAACCGAAGAAGTTCGTAGTAGCGCCTTCGTTCCAATCAGGCAGAACACCCTACCACACCATTTACCACCCGTCACAAAACCGTCCTCATCTTCGCCCGAAAGAATTATACCGAAGAAACCGACGGAAGGTACCAGAAACGAATTGAAAGCACCAACGGCATATATTTCTAACAAAAGTGCATCAAAAAGGACAACACCAAATACAACAACACCGTCAACGACGACCACCAAGTTATCTTCTACAACTACTACGAAAGCTGTCGTTTGGAGGCCTTACTGAACTCTATAGGAAAGATCAAAAATGAAACAGAAATGAAGGAACTTAGATCCTCTGTTCCCCTGGAAGGCTAGTGATACCACGCGAAGGAAGATGTTAGGAGTCTAGAAAATAAAAAAACATGAACCCAATATCATACTTCGATTCCTTCGTTTATCGAGTTTTATCGTAAATGATTCTAATACTGAATTCATATACGATTAACTGCCTTCGGTTTTACGAAGGAAACCAATATAACAGACCAAACGCGCGTGCTGATATCTTTTGTATTAGGGAAAGGATACACACACCTCGCTTAATGTATCATCATATTCATAAGACGAAATATCTTCTACTGTAGATTGTTAACATTGTAAAATTTGTATATATGTGTAGATTTAGTTCATGGACAATAATACAGTGATAGTAAAAAAAGATACTATATAGATTATAAATATTATATATTTATACGTGTATACATATATGTGTGTGTGAAATCTTAAATAGACTCCCACCTAAAACAAATCATATATACATAGACAGACACCCAAACAAACACACACACACACACACACATATGTACAGGATTCCGTCCATTTACGCGGGGATTCATTTTAACGAGTTACGATAAAACCCTAATTCTGTGATTCCTTAGTGTAATTTATTTCTTATTCGTGTAGAATTATTCTCCTATCCCATTAGAAACTAAATATTAGGTGAAGCAATTAACTCGGTGCCTTTTAAACATATATAGCGTTGATTTATAAAATAATCATACATCCGTTATTTTTCCAAATAGTTTCTATTATTTTCGATGACTTTAATTCACACCTTTCGATGAACTACCAAATTGTTGCAATGAATTTAATATTAAAACACCGAACTAATTGTTACACCTATTTCATATTTTAAAACGTAGAATAGATTTTTATTTGAAATAGCTTTTCATGCTTCCATTTACGCGCTGTTATCGTGGAACCAATTAACCGTGTAAGTGGAAGGATTACTGCTCACACACGTATACCTATATAAACATATACGAGTGTTTGTTGAAACCTGATTACGTGCAAGAAAAAAAAACAAAAGGGTGAAAAGATAGATAAAAGAAGTAAAAAAAATAAAAATTATTTAAAAAGACGAAAAGTATTGCTATTATTGATAAGTCAGAGATGATATTTGTTGTAAAAAGATGGTTCAAAAAAAAAGAGAAAAGAAAGAAGTAAATATATAAAGAGTGCAACGAGAGAAATAAAACTGAATTCTATGCGACAAAAAAAAATGTTTGCCTTTCTCATTTGTCTAGGTTTTCCTTTTTTTATTTTCTATTTCTTTTTATATTTCTTCTATTTTCTCCTTTCTTTTACTTCTTTCACAAATTTTTATTTTCCATCGTACTCTTAACACGATCCTTCTTAAATTTTATCTTTCTTTTTTTTTTGCGAAAGGTTGAAATTTATTGCATTACAGAAACTTTCTCTTCTTTCTCTCTCTCTCGTTCTAATTTTCTACGATATCTGCTCGTATCCACGACGTCGTCGGTCAAGTACATCGTTCAAAAATTTACTCTCACCCTTGCGATTCTTCACCCTCACATACATCCACACAAATACACAGACACTTATGTAGATCCTTCACTCGAGAAGAGACACTCGCTATCCTTTTTTTTTCTTACTCTTCGTCCACCCTTTCGCGTGTTTTTTTTTACACGTTCGATTTCTTGAGAGCATATATGAAAGAGAGAAAGAGAGGGAAAGAGAGAAAGAAAGAAAGAGAATCTTCGATATACGATATCACATCCTTTTTTTCTCACACTCTCGATCGTTTGGAAAAGAAGAAAAAAAAGTAATCAAAAAAGAGAAGAAGAAGAAGCAAAAGAAAAGGATGGAGAGAGTGTGTGTGAAAGAGAGAGAGAGAGAGAGAGAGAGAGAGAGAGAGAGAGAGATCGAAAGCACCAGTGCGTTTCGTATCGCTGCAAGGGGAATTCATATTTTTTTGTCACGATTTAAATCTGAATGGTCCGTACAGTCGTCTCTCTCTCTCTCTCTCTCTTTCTCTCTGTTTCTCTTTTTTCTCTCGCATACACATGTAAAAAAGCATAGAAAAAGGCTCCTGCGCTCGCGCACATATAGGCTAATGCACATATATTCACGTATACTACTTGAATCGTATGGCAGTGTTAGAATACGAACTCCCATACGACGATCGCAAGGGTAGAGAATGGTTTATATTGAGGGGACTGCGTGAGATCTGTATTAGTACCTATAGCCTCGGCACGAACCCGTGATTCTCATCCTTCTTATCTCATCCTGGAGATCGCTCTAACAGCATCCTCTCCCTTCTTCATCCCTACTTCTTCTTCTTGTCTCCTTTTCCTTCCACAATATAGAAGAGAATTTAGAGAGAAAGGGGAACACAACGCGTTGATAGTTACCCCCTAAGAGATAGAAAATAAAAAAAAGAGAAAAAAGAAAAAGGGTCCCTCAACTTTCACGAAATTAACGCAAAGATTTTTCTTGTTTCTTTATTTCTTTTTTTTCTTTTCATATTTCGACGAAATAGGGATTAGTATGTATACCCAAAATTGATCGATTTTCGGAATAGAAAGAGTCATCAAAACGAAAAGAGTGTGTGTGTGAGAGAGAGAGAGAGAGAGAAAGTTTAAAGAGAAGAGTTAAAAATAGGAAGCTCAATTGGCAGCAGCACAATCATGATTTTATTGGCATAAGCTTCTGGGGATGCCGAAACGTGGTGGCAGGCTAGCAGGCAGGAAGGCACGTCGAAGCGACAATTTCGGACGCTTTGTCGTTGCCTAATGGGATTATCTCGAGGAAAATGAGAACCGCGTTGACACCCTGTAGCCATGGGGCCGTTCGTTCGTTGACGAGTAGACAACGGAACCAAGTAACCATGAAGGGTCGCCGCACGAACCGAACCGAACCGATCCAAGCCAATCCGTGTGCGCGCGAGACCCAACCGGCGCTAACTAATGTTTGCCCAAAGAATCGTGACGTATAATTGAGTCAATGCTGGAGAAAGGGGTAGCGGAAAGAGACAGATAGATAGATAGGTAGGTAGAAAGAGAGAGAGAGAGGGAGAGAATATAAAAATTCAGCGTTAAACCATTCGCTGATCGCTGGCAGAATAATCGACTTCCGGGAGCACAATGAATTCGACGACTATCTCTCTCTCTCTTTCTCTCGTACTTGAATCCTTTTTATTCTGCCCCCTCCCCGCCGTTGTTTGTTGTTTTTTTTTATCAACAAGTTTACCTTGTCCAGCTCATACTGTATCAGTAAACTTCTCGATGTATATATGTATTTTTTTTTTTTTTGATTAACGAAAGATTTATTATATTTGTAGGTCCAACCTAGTCGACGACAACAACAATAACAATAATAACAATAACAATAACGCACCGGTACTGTTAATACGTACGCACGTTCACGAATCTCTCGCGATACTAACGATAAGCATAGACACGTTCACAGATTAGAGAGCTGGTGAGATTCGTGTAAGTCATCTCGTCAACGTGCACGAGTACGCGAACTGTCCAGCATATATCTATCTCTCTCTCTCACACACATACACATGCACTCACTCTCTTCCTCCTCTAACCACGCTCGACGATCGCGGGGACGATGCTCTCGGAGGGTCCTAGAGTTAGGCAATCAACGTTGATGAGGGATAGAGGAAGGGCGAGAAGGGCCCGGACAATTAGTAACCATCCTCCCAGTCACCGATTTCCACGCGACCTCTCGTCCTACCCTTTCTCCTCCTCTTCCTCGTCCTCATTCTATGGACCACGCTTCCTCTTCCTCTTCATCCTCCCTCCAACTGGTTCGTTTTGACCCTCTACGACGATGACGACGACAACGACGACGATGCACCAACAACAACAACCACTACGCATGCAAAAGGAGGTTTATACTCGATATGGCAACATCCTGCGTACAGTTTACCCTTTCCAAGGATACTGTTTTCCCCATTAGATTACTAACTTATCGAGAAAAACTCGATTATCTTGCCAACTTTCTGATAAATTTGTATTTATAAATTATTGCTTTAGATGTAACATTGAATTTGGAGTCATCGATATTATATTTTTGCATAAAATTCGGCATCATAAATGTTCGTTAAGGAATTATATAATTGTTCGTAAGATTTATTAAAGTTATCAAAAATAATGTCTATTCCGAAGTAATATAACAAATGTATGATTACTTTATAAATAAATATTTTTAAAAATTGTTTTAAAAAGTATTTAATTAATTGCTACACCTAATATATCGATGTACGTATAAATTTAATATACATGTGATTCTTCAATCAATGAGAAGTTTGTTTGATCAAAGGATCGACAAGAAAATGAATCCTGTTTCTTATTCCTCCTTTGAAGAGATCTTTGATAGGTAAACATTGATACTCTCGTGAAGAGAGACTATTCTTAAGTCTTCTACCTTGTAACTAATTGGCTCCTATCTTAACCTTACTCTCTCTCTCTCCCTCTCTTTATCTTTCTATTTCATCGCAAACGTGTCGAGGATTACGCGGGTCCTTCGCGAATGTCCTTCTCAATGGACGAGGAGTCTCGAAGGAGACCGCGGAAATAATAAGCCGCTTTTCAAGTGGGTCTTGCAAACGGAACCCGATTGACTCGGTAAAGTCTCCAAGAGCAACGCCGAAGTAATCTTGAGTAAGTAAGAGGAAAATGTCGTTGTCTTCGAGTTGGAAGAGAAGTAGGAAGAGGAGGAGGAGGAAGGTTTCTTACCTCCGTAGTAGTGGGGTTGTAGAATCTTACAAGATAAAGCTTCGAATGGTACGATAGCTTAAGAAGAAAGATAAGAAAAAGAAGAAAAAGAAGAAAGCGGAAGATGAGGAAAAGAAAGAAAAGGAGGAAGAGGAGGAGGTGAAATAAAAGATGGAAAGAGACATTTAACGAGCTGTTTTGCATCGCAATGCTTCGACCTCGTTATCGGCTATCGATCCGTCCTGCTGCGATGCCAATGCGGATTAAAGGGTACCTGCGGCGGCACTAGAGGGTGGCTGCTGCGTGCACCTCTCAGTTCGCCACTTTCTTTGTGTATATTCGTGCGTGCGTGCGTACACAAATGTACGTTGTTCCGTATATATGTGTGTACGTCGAATGTATCAAGCTCGCGTGCGAATGCGCGTTGCACGTTCGTTTAACCGATTGCCACTCATGCAAAAGTGAGGAAGAGAGATAGAGAGAGAGAGAGAGAGAGAGAGAGAGAGTAGGTGAAAGGGGGTGAGAGAGGGAAATCAGGTGGGAGGAACAGTGCATTTTCGTGGAAACCACCGATTTTCAGTCGTTTCTCTCTTTCCTCGAAATTCTTTCTCTTCCATAAATTCCATCCAGATGTTATTGTTTGTTTCTTTTTGTTTCTTTTTTTTCTCTGTTTAAAAAAAATCCTTTATGTTTTTAAAAATATAAAAGTAGTACCTACCTCAAGAAGATTTCTAAATTTGAAATAATCCAGCTTAGAAAGGAAAGGTAACCTTGGAAAACATTGGGGTAATAAAAGAAAACCTTTCTTTTTTCAAAATTATATCGTAAAAATAAGTATACGGGTTTTCGCCGCTCAAAGACCACAATTTCTAACCACAAAGGGTGCCTATTTGGTCGACATGATTCAAAATAAAAGAAAAATAACCGAAGATTGCAATAGCTACCTGAAGATATACGGATATATTGTCATTTCTTTAGCAATAAAAACTGAAAAGAGAAAGTTTCCCTTAAAACCATATTATAAAAATCTTCTGTTAAGAGTAAAATCGTTGCTTGTAAAACCTAACTTTACATCTTTGAAAACTTATTTCTTTCTTTACTTTCTGGAATAAATATGATACACATTCTATGAATACAAATGCGTAACTTTTAACATTTTTCATTAATTTCATTTCAATTTCATCGACTACCCTTTTAAAAGATATTTTCTAGCACCTTAATTTTGTAAAAGAGAAAGTAAACCTAAATAAGAAAAATTGACATTAAAAATGATCTAACAATTGAAACAATAATTCATGAATGTTTATTAAATTTTAAGAATTTTAGTCTTTCAAAGAACAATGAGAAATACTACCGTATGAAAACTTTATAAATTCTTTTACCGATCATAAAAGCAAAAAGCAGTTTCTCTATTTAAGGGGGTAATCTGGTCTAGAAATTTGAAAAAATCGATTTTTTTCATATTTTCAAAGTTTAACCTTTAAGAAATATGTCCTTAAGAGGATTTTTCAAAATTCAAATTATTTTCGGAAATATAGCTCTTTTAGTGACGCAGTATCCTGTATCCTATCCTTATTATACGAAACTTTGAACGCGTTTTTCTCGAAACTACATTTTTTGAAGTGGTTGACATGATATCTCAAGTTCTGCTCGACCGATTCCTTTGAAATTTAATGGGAATCTTATTTATATATCTCTCTATCGGGTAACAATTGGATTTTGAAAAATTTTAATTTTTAGTATTTTAAAAAAATCGAGAAGGTCAAGAAAAAGGGGTCAAAACAAATTTTTTTTTTCATATCGAAGCCATTTTATGAATTTTTTTTTGGCTTATGGTCACCCGATAGCGACATCTTTACTGATTAAGAATTTTCCAAATTTTTGTGTTTCAGATCACTACAAGAGTTGGAATCATGTCAACCAGAGTGTACCATTTTTTTTGTAGCCCCTACTTCACCGGCCTGTATTTCTATGAATTTTTTATTTTTTTTTTTACGATTTTTTTTTTTGTATTCTTAAAATGTAAATAAACATCATATAAAAAAATGGATAATAAAAATGTTTTTCATTTTTTTTATCTTAGTTTGAAAAATGCCTAAAATTTAGGCTTCTAGACCAGAATACATACCCCCTTAAAGCTACTAGCTTCGTCTTTCTATTCATCTATATATTTTGTCTTTATCTGTTCTATTAAACAAGAAAAAGAAAAAGAAAAGAAAAAAAAAGAAGAAGAAGACCTACCACTGAACGTATTTCTGCTTTCCTGTTTTCCCATTTTACCAACTGTTAATACCGACGGTGTTAAAACGCACAGAGAACGCCTTGTTCGTGGTTAACGGAGCAACGATGTGCTCTTGGATCTTCCTACGAGCTAACGAATTAACCGGGAACCGAAATGGTAATCCGATAATAGAGAGCACCGGTTGATTCAGGACTAACGAGATTAATTATCTTGTTTGATCTTCTGACACTGCCCTGCTAATGCACTAGCGCGTTTCCTGCTGACTTGTATCGAACTCGACCGCGACGGACCAACACGATCGTTCTCTCATTCCTTCTCACCCCCTCCTCCTATTAACCACCCTCCTTCCACCCACCCCTCCCTTCTTCCCTGCCCGATTACTAGATATTATTCTCTCGTATGGAATACGATGAGCGTTTTCCCTGATTTCCTATTGCTGATATTGTGAAACTGAAAGAGAGAGAGAGAGAGAGAAAGAGAAAAAGAGAGAATGAATGAGAAATATAGAGAATATACCTTTTCAATATCCCTTTCACGATTGATTCATACGAAAAAAAAAGAAAGAAAAAAAAGATAGTTAATCGTCCACCGAGCATATAACCTGTTGATCGTATTACACAGTCGTATTTTTGAATTAGTCTATAGAAAGGTGTAATTAACGATACCAACGAGATAAAAAAGATAATTGTTAAATCCCTTAATTTGTACGTGATCGATTGATTAACATCTTTTCCTTCTTCCTTTTCTTCCTTTTCATAGAGATTCTTTTTTTCTTTTAGTTTGGGGAAACATGGAAAAAATTTCGGATCACTTTCAAGTGAAGAAGTTAGTCGTCACTACGATGATGTTCCTGATCGATTCGCACGAGTTAGCGACCATTGGGAAGCTTTTTGAGAGTACTCGGCCTCTCAACTGCCATCCAGCATGAAAACGGAACTCATCAGCCCGAAAGGAAGTGGACACGTCGGAACAATTTCCTTACACCATCTGCCCCGCCACCTCGGCCAGTTCGACACCCCCTATACTAGCTCGGGTAACGCTGCTACTTGAAAGAGAAAGAGAACGAGAGAGAGAAAGAGAACGAGAGAGAGAAAGAGGGAGAAAGTGCTTTCTGGAATTCTAACCCCTCAGCGATTGACCAATTTGCCAAATCGATTCAACGTCGAAATGAACCTACGTAATATCGGTGGAGCTTTGCTTACGCGGACTTCACTCTAGCTCTCCTCCATTTCCACATCCTGTGCGAATACAACGTACCTGCTTGCTTGCTTGCTTGCTTGCTTGCTTGCTTGCTTGCTAGTGTATCTTTCTCTTTCTCTTTCTCTTTCTCTCTTTAAATTCGTCCGGAGAGTGAAAAGTTTCAGGAAACAATCGTCTTCTTTATTAACGATCATCCAACCACTCAGTGGTATGCATCTTCGTTTATAGTCCTGAAACAGAAAGAGTGAGAGAGTGAGAGAGTGAGAGAGTGAGAGAGATGTAAAAAAAAAAAAATAAAAAAGATTAAAAAGGTGAAAAGAAAAGAAAAAAAAGGTAGAAATGATAATAGAGATTCGTAACGGAAAGTGAAGGACTAGATTCTTGAGCGATAAATTATGGTTGCGCAACGAGTGCCCTACCTCAAAGAGCAGACCAGACCAGACCGGGACATACGAGAAGGGGTGACTTGGGTCTAGACGTACCTACCTACTAGCTAGCTCGCTAGCTAGCTACCTTCCTATCCACCTTCCTACTATCTACTACCTACTACTGCAAAAAGCTTCGCCGTCGACATTTTTAATGTCACACGGAGCAAGTGGGTACTTAGTACTTATTCTCTCGGAGGTAGTAAGCCCCCTCCCCCTACCTTTCTCCACTGTCTACCCACCCTTCAGATATTACCCTTTGGAATAGCAGCAAAAATTATGGACAGCCGATAGGCTAGCAGCCGCTGTAGGGGTGCGTCTCATCCATTTAGGTCCATCACACATGACTGGATGGGGTGAGACTTATCCTGCAGAGGTTCTCACGTAGATTACGACCTTTTCCAAGCTTTTTTAACGTTACTTACCAGAGATATTCCTCGATTTTTTCATATATGTATATATGTATATGTAACTTCCTATCGATAATTTTTATTCAATATTATTATTCGATGCATTTATAATATAAGTTCGTTACAATTATTCTCTATGGCATTGTATATTTTTTCTTCTTTATTTCTGGGAGAGAGACAATTTAAACAAATCGAACAGATTGATTTTATTAAATAATAGACGAAAAAGAATAGATAGAAAATAATATTATTAAACTTTAAGAGTAAGAAAGATCGAAAGGAAAGATCTTTCGAAAGTACCGTTCGTGAGTTTACTTGGGGGTTGAGTCCTTTCTCTCCGAGGGTAGATTTATCGATTGTTGCCGGTCCAGTGGTCCCCTTTCGACGAACGAAACGCGGCATGCCTCGACCCACGTGACCCTGTGTACGACGAACTAAATTTACGATAGCAAACATCCTGAACGTGGCCCCACACACAATTATGACGGGAAAAAAGGATCCGATTACATAACTGGCTGGCATTAATGATGCTTTTATTTGTCATCTCTCTCTTTCTTCCTCATCTCAACGTTCTCGGAGAGCGGAAATATTTTTTCATGTTGGGGGAAAAACAACTACTCGACGTAGATTTTATTACGTAGGTGTTTAATATTTGTTTGTATACGTGTGTTTATTAAAGATGTATTAATATATGTAGGTGGTAGACGCGAACTTGGACCAGTCGTTGACGTCGCGATTAATTTACGTCACCAGGTGCAGTCCGGGCTGTTAGAGGATTATCCGAGTGCATAATTGTAAAACGTCCTCACATTCGCGTACAGTCCTGTCATACGAAGTCGCATTAAGGTCGACGGCTGTAAACCAAGCATCGTGAACTCCAAGAAACTTCCTTAACTCCTGTAACTAACTTCTACCCATCAAGCTCTCCTATATGTTTCTACCTCGATGTAGAAAGCGTGCCATGTGTTACGCTAACCTTCATAACGCACTATGGAAAACTTTGATCGAAATTCGTTATCGATAATAATATTGTATAAAATACAAATCTTATTTGCAAGAAAAGAATTTTCACGTTAGAGAAATATTTTACTAATTATAACATTTTTGTTATCAACATTTCTTATTATCGATAAATCAATTTAAATGAATTATTCAAACCCTAAATATTATATCGAGAATAAAAGTATATCTTATACAATGACGCGTTTTTAAGAAATATTTATTTAATTTTATTTATATCAAAAATAGTATATATATATATATATATATATATATATATATATATATATATATATCTCGATTATCGTGATAATAAGGAACAAAAAAAATCATTTTTGTAATGATAATAGCAAAGAAATCGTACGCGTGCGAATTTCGTGTGCGAGTCTTCGATAAATGTATATACTATCTGTGCACATACACACAAACACACATAGATATATATATATATATATATATATATCTGTGCATACACACAAAGTGGAATCTCACCCCTTGTGAAGCCGTATTACGGTCGTCGGGGGTAAACCACCCTGGCCTCTAGGAGCCGAGAGCGGGAGCCCGCAGGGGTACGCCACGACAACCCCCGTAGCAACTCCTCAAAATCAACCGAACCCCCTTCTACTTTCCGCACACACCGTCCTACTACTACTACTATTACTACTCCTCCTCCTCTTTCTCTTCCTTTCCCCATCCCAGACCCTTCTGGTCCATTCCCTAGACGTTTTCTCTGCCAACACGCGTACTAGTCGACCAGGCTAGTTTCTCTAATGTTCTTACTACGTAGTACAATATTTATTCATCTCAGTTCAAGTACTTTCTTACTGTTTTATTATTCATATTAAAATATATAATAAATATTGTAAGATTCATTTGAATTATAATGATAATAATATAATGATTTATTTATTATAATTTGTTAATTTAATATTTACAATGTTTATTAAGATTGTTAATAAAATATAATGATATAAAATAAGATAGAATGGCAAGTGTCTATAAACTAATTAACTCGGGTTTTAATGTAATTATTCGCCGTAAAAAGTACTCTACAAACAAAATGCATCCCGTTGGTCTTTTTCGTTACCTATATATGAATGTCATTCCTTCCACCGCCCCCATACATTCTTTCTTGAAACCTTCCGACCATTCCCGATCATAAGATATCTGGATTCTTTTTCTTACTTCCTGTTTGAGAATGTTCGAGAAGTTTCGTTGCGATCGTATACATTAGGCAATAGGTCGATGGCATCTTACAAATAAAGAACGAACACTAATAATATAAATTGATGTATTTTGTTCATCTAGTAATATTTTTTCGAATATTTTTAATTGTTTAGTATACATTGTGAGTTTGTGTATGTGTGTATGTGCTTTGGAAAATAAATTTTATTAAAAATCTCCAATACTTTTTTATTTTAATAAAAATCATTAATATATTTTATAATTTTCCATTAAAAATTACTTTTCTAAACTTCGTTCTAATAATTTCGTTGGAAAAGATGAAAAACTTAAGTCTTCCCGTTGAAGAAGACAACAACAAAATGAATCCACTCGTGAATGCTAGCCGTCGGATAACAAAATTCGTGAAAAACAGCCGTAATAGTCGCATTTATCAAATAGATCATTTATAATATCTTGGAATCGAGATAAAAATAAAAATCTTCTTTTATTTATCATAAGAAAAAAAAAAAAGCAAAAATACTTCTCCGTACAACATAATGGATGATATGCACCCCTTTTTCGATGACAGCTACTATAGTAGTCGTTTAAGTCTCTAAACTTTCGAACGCAATCACAGTGCCCTATAGCTAGGATGTACATACCGTGCCAGGGTTCTTTGTATGAAGGGCAAAACTCAAAAGTATATACAAGGGGTAGGTGAAGAGAAAGAGAGAAAGAGAGAGGGAATAACTAACGCCATTATCTAATACTCCCAAACGGCCATATGTGGTACCCCGGCTACGAGCCACCGTGCCATTCTCGAAAACCTCTGGCATAGTGCGATTGGGACTACTACCACCCCTTCGTTACCACCCTATCTACTATCTCTCTCTCTCTCTCTCTCTCTCTCTCTCTCTCTCTCTCTCTCTCTGTTATTTGTACGTCCAAGGACCTCCATTATATTGCCGACACTAATCAAACGGTACCAACCAACTACTCTTCTACCCTCTTTTCTAAATAAAGGCTGGGACATGATTTTTCTCGATTCTATACTTCGATAATAGTCTAATCTTACAATACTGTTATTTATAATAATTTATCTCAATCGAACGACGTTGCATAAAACAGATGTTCTTTCTTATTTTTTTTTCTTTAAATCTATTATACAAATTAGATCGTCATAGATAATTATTAAATGTTAGACATTTTCCTTCTGTTTTATTCTTTTTCTATTATTTTTCTTAAAAATAATAAATTTTTATAGAATTATACGTAGAATTACTCGTGTTTGCATTATTTTATTTTCTTAATATTTTTCTAATTTTAATCTTAAATTTAAAAAATGAGTTTTTTGAGAAGGAGTTTGAGGAAATCTTACAAATTTTTTAGATTTCTTTTCTACTATATTATTATTATATTAGCATGTATGATAAGGTATTAATATGTATTTGCTAGAAATTAATTTTATCCAAATTCTCATATAGATATTCAAATAATTCAAAATCATCGTATGAATTTCTTTCTTTAAAATATGTTCATTCTTATTTTAACTCAAAATATTTTTTGAATAAGATATATTGTTATATGTAACTTATCAAATTCTTGATTAAAATCTAAGTATCATTTTTAAGCATTACAAATTCCTAATTATAACTACCTTGAAAAATTTATTTGAATTAAATAATTTATTATTTTTTAATATTTTAAACTAAAAATATCATTTGAAGGATCAAATTGTTTGCCAAATGATATTTAATGATTCATTTTACATTCTTTTTATAAATTCATGAATTTTTCCATGTATTCTAACGTCAATAATTTATGGCATTCATTTCAACAGCATTCTCGCTATTATTATTATTATTATTATTATTATTATTATTATTATTATTATTTATTTATTTATTTATTTATTTATTTATCGATTTAATTAATCGACAAATAAATTGTTGAGATTTCGATGAACGCGTTATTAACAAATTATTTGTAAAATAAGAAACATTAAAAAAAATAAAATTAGAAGTAGCAGTTTCCTTTTTTCTAATAAATACTACAGTCCTGTAGGTTGAACGTTGAAAAGTCAGGCTTGAAAGTTAACATTCAGGTATAATTCGAAATAGAACGTCACATCTCACCTTGGCCTCAACAAAACCAATTCTTTGTGAGCCTTGAAACTGAACTAGAATCTTGTGAAATCTTTCTAAACAAAACTGTTGTCTATTGATGATCAATCTTTTTAAATCTTACATTTATTCAGAATTCTGAATAAATCTAGTTACAAAGGTCTACTAACCCAATTTCAAGAATTTGAAAAGACTAATCTCGAAAAAATGCTAAATAGAATTTATCTATTCTATTTTACGATTAAGCAATGGTGGTTCGAAACCAAATTACTAAAGTTTTGTTGTATTTAATTGTTTTTTCAATATAACGTAAATATTTTGATCTAAAAATATTTTCTTTAGTAACTGATGAGGTATATTTTAGTTTTCAACTACAGAAAAAAAATTATATATCCTATGAGATTTAATTTATTTGAAAAATTTACTTATTTTTCTTCAATTTCTACACAATAAATTTATTTATTTATATTTGTATAATAAATATTAGGTGATTCGGAAAGTCGTTTCGTTTTTCTTTTGTAAAAATGAAGATAATTTTTGCTTCGAGGTTAAACCTAAACCATCCAAGTGGTCATAAATAGTT